>NW_003303686.1:629174-631206 GCF_000142945.1 Phytophthora infestans T30-4 | reverse complement strand
AAATAGATGTTGATATAATACTGGCAGTGCGGGGGGCGGGAGTGGATCATAAAATGAAGTGTTTAAATTTCTTTCAGTTAGTAACATAGTAATTGCCCCAGCTAGTACAGGTAAAGTTAATAATAAAAGAAATGCAGTAATTAATATAGACCATACAAATAAAGGTAATCTATGAAAACTTAAACCAGGAGCTCTCATATTATAAATTGTTGAAGAGAAAAAAGCCGATTTGTTGTCCAATCAAAAAATTCCAATCACTACTTTGATCACTTTTTTTACCTCGACCCTCTCCTTAACCCCCCAAGCCCGAGGCCATTTGGTGCTCACCATGTCACACATACCTACACACGTTAAGGTTTATCCGCAAGATGGACACCCATATTATACTCCATATATATTTTAACGTGTCTGTACTAAAGCCGGTCCATACCCCCGACCCCAAACTTTGCTATCGTGTCTTCCCCGCCTAAAGTGTCTTCCTGGTACATGGTATATCTATTATTGTGTCTCCTGTACGCAAAGACGATACAGTACAAGCCTGATTTATTTGTCGATATTTAGAAAAACAAACCAGCTGGGAATACGTGAACTGTGCAGTATATTTAATGCAAGTCAAAAATCAGAGCCGGAGCCTGCCTAAACTACGTCATCACTTCTGCGGGATCGCTTCTAACGTGATGATCCGTCACTTCCAGATTCACCGCTCGACTTCTCGGAGTTCTCAGCATCACCTGCAGTCTCATCGGTAGGTCTCTTCGGCTTACGGGCACGAATCTTGCGTTTGTTCCGTGTCTGAGGGATCAATGTGCCGTTCTTCCAATGTTTATGCCAGATCTCGAGGCACGATGCTGGAATACCGTTCACGGAGTGCTTCACTTTGTTGCAAAGGAAGACTCGAGCTGCTAGAGCATTTTTAGAAGACGTTTTCAGCCTGCATTCACCGCATAAGAAGGTAGTTTCACCCCCACGCAACTCTCCATCGGCTTTGAGCACTGAGCACACCTTACAGGCGCGCTGACGGCGTTTCCGAGCTTGTGTGGCGCTCCCTCTACGCCACTCGTCGGTCTGAACAGGCACATGTCTGGCGACTTCTCGAGCTTTTGTCGGTGTCGCCAGGAGCCCTCGGTGGCGTAGCAGCTGCTGCCAGTCTTCAGGTTGAAGCTGACACAACTCCAGGTGAAGCTGTTTGAGATATTGCACGTGTGATAGCTTTCGTTCACCATCTCTAACCCGCCGGCAATTGAAGACAATAAATGCATTGATAATTGCCAGATCAATAAGGCCTAGGAACAACGACTTGTAATACTTCCTGTAGCGTCTTGCGTTTCGAGCCCGTCGGCCATTCTTCTGCTTTGCTGGTAGGATGGCCTCGCACAAGCCTTGGTTGTTCATCATAATCGCTCCAACGATGTAGAAAGACATCGTAAGTAGTTGCATTGCAAGCACCACGGAGGTGTAAAACCGAACTGTTACAACCAGTCGAAAGTCGGAGGGTCCAGTGGGGCCAAATACATGCTGGAGATTTCGCACCACTGCAGCAGGGCCGGATTTCTCGTCAGGTGGAATGCTGTCGTCTTGCATTTGGCGTTTACCACAGTAAGCCTCGAAACTGTATCAGACACGGTAAAGAAAGCGTTAGCATGTAGCAGACACGTTAAGACAACTTTTGAGCCAAAAACAAAAACGCGCCTGAAGGCGCGTCACAAACGTACTGGATGCAATAAGCCGTCTCAGAACAGCACAGCATGAAGAGCTTAGTCCCCCATTTGTGAAGCTTATCTTTCATGTACACCCTCATGCGATTGAAAGCCGATCTTGACGGAAGCATCGCTTCATCAAACGCCATGACCGGGTGGCGGTATAAAGCTGCGCTGGAAAATATATTGCAGTACGATGATTACTGACCGCAGCTTCCACGCGCGGTCCGTCGCTGCCTCAGGAGCATCATTGCGACTGAAATGCATGTTGCGGGAAAGATGAGCAAACCGATCTCGCTTCATTATAATGGTCCGAAGCACCCACGCGGAATTGC
>NW_003303686.1:624004-627805 GCF_000142945.1 Phytophthora infestans T30-4 | reverse complement strand
CCGATACTACTTACCCAAGGCGATACGGTCCAAATATGCCGTCAACGCAGCCTCTCCAACGAAAAAGTCCACGCCACGTACGTCCTTCTTCGTCTTCCCCGGCATAAGGTACGTGTAGTCGTTTGACAGGCCCGTAGGGGCCTTTGATTTCCATCCTTCCTTCAGAACCTCTCGCCATCGGCCTCTAAACCCGGACATCTGAGCGGCAGCGGCGAAAATTCTCGAATGACCGAGATATGGGTGGCGCAGAATTCCACCTGCAATCCTCTATGCTGATTTGTGTGACGCCCATCAAACCTGTGTCTTCTAATTTTCTAGAAAAACCAAGTTCAAGGCACACGCATAGCTATGTACTGCTGTGCGGGAAGATGGGAAATATGCCTACCCCTTCTTGACTGACCATTTGTATGGTCCTATACCAACTTTACGTATTAAAGCTTAACGTGTCTCAGACACGTTAAGCTTTTTGCGGAATCGCGTCTCATACAGGCTCTCGGGTTTGGGGGGTTAAGTAATTATTTTAGTGACAGAATGGAGGCTCACCAGTAAATAACTGAGGTATTTATTACTTTTTTCAGTAATTTAAAGACTTACGCTCTGGTGTTCGCTGTTCATTGTTACTGAAACCAATTCAGCGTTCCCACAAATTCCGATTGAGTTCCAGGAAAAATTTAAGTTTTCCAGTGTCGTGGGGTCCGTGCCTTGTCATCTATCCGTCAGTACTAAACCCGCCGTGGTAAATAACCGCTCTACATCATTGGACGTAGGCGGGATGCTTACCTTCTCAGCAAACGAAGTACCGACGCTAGAATGTTCGCACGTGACAAATATAATGTGTTGCACGTCGATCTCGTACGTGCCCAAAATGCTGTCAAAAAGGTCGATGAACGCACCAGCACTATTGTCTCTTTCTTTTTGGAACGGTGTGAAACAGAGAAGCAATTTGACAGCTACTAAAGGGTCTTCATCGGAAGATGTCACTACAACAACAGCTAAGAAGTGTGTTTTCCTTCGGTTCCACACATCAAAGAGCAGACCGAGGCGTTTTCCTCGTAGGTGGACCTTGATTCGCTCTCAGACAACAATCCTCCACCTCTTTCATCTGATGCTTTAACGGCTTAGCACAGATCGTAGCGAGCCTCACGTATTTTCGTGCTCGTGGCTTATCGCAGAATGCCAACGGGAGATGGTCCATAAATATCCAGTCCATCCATTGGTAAGTCAGCATTGCGTCCGGAGTCACCTTTACAGTGATAAAGCTTCCATGTTGCTCGGCCGACCAGCTCGAATTAGGTATCCGGAGAGGTATATATGCTCATGGTCACCACGAAGATGATCCCTTGACGGCGAAGCCAGTGACTTCATATCAGCTATTGTTCACGGCTTGTAATGGAGTAAAGCGCTCCGATTAGGCGGGTAGGTAGGCGTCAACGTCACCAAGAACGCTGTGAAGATTACCGATGAACTCAGCACGGAGGCGGAGCTTAGGGACGTGAACTCCGTACCAAACCGTGCGCAGAACCTGATCGCTCACGGCGACTGGTGAAGGGTCAATGCTCTCCCGTCAAGTGCAAAGACACTTAACACTGGCGAAGCGTAATTGTACTGGGCTCTACGTGGACTTGAAGCACAACATGCGTTTGGCTCGACAGGGGTCGGTAGTCTCGAGCAACGTGAAGATGGAGGACGTGATCACAAACGTAGAGGACGTGAGAACGGGCGCAGCCTCGCCGGTCGTCACTACGAATACTCTATTGAGCTTCCCTTTACGCTTCAGCAGCCCGGCCTCTGGATATCATCGAGCGCATGGCGAAGAGTCCCGCGTCTACCTTTGGCATTACTGAACGAGAGCGAAAGACATACTGGAGACAAGCAGACGCGGGAAAACGCGCAGCCGAAGGACTACGGGGAGCACGCACCGATCGATATCGTCGTAGGCGACCTTGAAGGGTCGAACAATGCAAGGCAGCCGCTACGTGGTCAGCTTTGTGGACCTCAAGTTCAACTATTACAGGATATTTATAGCAAAACAATCCTGGCTGCGAATAATGAGAAAAACGGTTTGGATGTCGTGTACAGGTTCTCCGATCGACGGAGAGAGTACCTAAACGCGAATCTATTATGCAAAGAGACCATAGTGACTAGTCTGTTGTATGAGGTCGGAAACAAAGTTACCAGCGGCAAAAAGATGTGGTTGCACCGCACGATCTTTAGCTTTTACACCGGCATGGTGTTTAGCGCAGGATTTCCGTTGTGTTTCTGAGGTCAAAAGGCCGAGTGCGCCACGTTCGTACTGAATTGAAGCTCGTCATGGCTTAACGAGGGTGGGGCATCGATACGGGCGATGCGAACAGGTCAAGCTCGGAACCTTTATGACGTTGTTGTGCTTGGAACCAAGTACTTTGAGCTTCGAAACCCTGATAAACGTTCCAGGAAGAAGCGTGTGCGTGTGTTGGGGGGCGTCATTGTTGAGTAGGAATCGACCAAGTGGTGCAAGGTGTCTCTCGTTCGAAGGATAAGGTTACCGTCGCGCACCATATGCAGGACACTTGCACGCTAAAAAAAGTAGCCATATATGAAGACACCGACCGCACAAGCGACGACGAACAAAGGTTTGGCGCTAATCTCTCCCCCATTCTCGCGGCTGGGATTGCGACGCCTGACGCCTGACGTCTTCGTCATTGCTTTCATATGGGAGATCCTACCTTCCAGACACGGAGACGGAGGTTGTGTGAGTACATATTGACAGCCGCATTCCCTTGGGTCGCATACAAAAATTACCGAGATATATCGCCCAGGCTCTTATCTCTGTGTTGATGCTGGCGTCCTCAAATATCTAAATTAACTGTTATGATCGTAGTGCTCGCTCCATGCTTCTGACATGTGAACCATTTGGCGGTGGCCCGGGATGTCGCAAAAAAAGGTCCCCAATCTGACTTAAATATTTTTTGAGGGGCTGTATTGAAAGATCTGACGTGTTGGGCGACATGCCAGGTGGTGGTGGTGGCGCGGCTCGAACGAAACCCAAACGAGCTCTTGCACAATGTCAAAAGCCTACACCACTGCAGCGAACATATGTTAGCCTTGGCGAAGCCGAAGTCAAGCGGCTGCAAAGCACGTTTCGCTTACTCGACTCACGAACAAGCCGAAGGAATAGTCCTTAGCCTCATTCGACAAGGCGTTACCAACGCGTTAATCCGAGCTATGTACGGTGTAGGCGGGTACATGATAGAGAGACTGAAGCGGATGATAGCAGACGGAGTTGATACTCTACACACAAGGCGACCGCGCTCGATACCCAAACACGCATTCTCCGATACAGATATTGACGTTTTTTACTCTGTGTGTAGTAGCTGGGAGGTTGAAGGTGCTTTTCCGTGCCAACACCGCCGGCCTCGCCAATATCTGGTAGAGCCTGGTATAACGTGGCAAAAATTGTGGGATCGATACAGAGAAAAAGCAAGCGCAGTTAGAAATCGAGGGATTCAGTATTGCCGTTTCACACAGTTTGTTCACTTCTACTTCCCTGGTTATCGACTATCTCGCGCTAAAGTTGACGCTTGCGAGGCCTGTGCCCAACTCGACATTTGAGTTACTCAGAGAGAATTTAACTGCTGAAGAGCCACGTCAGTTGCGAAGTCTATAAAGACCACATTTAGAAGCTGCGATTAAACACTGCCAAGCAGTGATACGTTTGGGGAAGTCACGAGGGGATGTTGTAGCGCCCGGGACCAATTGGTAAAGAATACAAAATATCACTGACCACACTAAGGGCCAGAGGGAAGAGTTGTGTTATCCGTA
>NW_003303686.1:620977-621999 GCF_000142945.1 Phytophthora infestans T30-4 | reverse complement strand
CCCGGGGTCGGCAAGCGTCACGCACACATCACTGACAGACTGTCATTTCGGGTTGTCGTGCAGTGCAGTTTCACTAGGGGAGATGACAGCTAGGCGTAAAGGTTGGGATGTTATCACATAACCACACGGTCGCTGGAGAGGCATACGCAACGTACCCGAGCGCGCGAGGCGTGTCTAATGCGGCAGTTGGTGCACGGGTCGAAGGTATGCTAGCTGTTGGGTTAAGCGGTCCAATATATAAGACTATTTGCTGGAATAGGGTTCAGAACGTGATAAGGCCGACGTGGATAACATGGTGCAAGACTTCGGGAAAACGATGTTATCCCTTGATGACAATGATGCTTCTGCCGTAGAAGTAGCCACACTAGCGTCTGCAGATCCCATGAATTGCACGAGCATTTCTGAAACTGGGAGCGGGAAGACTGGCGTGCTGTCGCTGTCATCTTCGTAAATGAGGAAGATATTCAGTCTGTTTGGCAACGTTTTCTTGGTTGACTGCACTCACACAACGAACAGGTAAGCATAACATAATCCAGGATTTACATAAGCGTATTGCAGGATTACACCAGGATTTATTTCGGAGCAGATATAACTATCAGCTTCTGACACTCATGGTAACGAATAAGTTTGGCGAAGGAGTTGCTGCGCAGCATTCTCTTTTGGAAGCAGACGGCGATTGGCATATGGACCGTGCAATCGAGCAATGTCTAGTGAGCTCACTCGGGACGGTCTCAAAATGCTGAGAGTGATAATCGTCGACAAGACTTTAAACGAAGTGCGAGTGTCGCAATCTCACTTTCCTGAGGTACGTGTCTTTATTTGCAATTTCCACGTTAATAAATACCTCAAAGAAAAGCGTTCCAAACCAGAATTTGGGAAAGTTGATGATGAAGCAGCCTCTCAGATAGATGCAGCGGTTCACAAAATGATCTACTCAACTACCCGATAAGAATATGATTCTGCACGTAATTCTCTCAAACGGTTGTGCATCAGGATTGAATTTACTACTACTTCACTCGTAA
>NW_003303686.1:613269-613724 GCF_000142945.1 Phytophthora infestans T30-4 | reverse complement strand
CATATGTGCTTCTAGCATATCTCTTATTTTGATAGATATGGTCTCCGCGCACAAACACAGACACACGCTTTTGGAGAGCCCACCCCCCTCTATAGGACAGTGAGCCCCAGCGCCCACGGACGACAGGCACTAGGGGGCACACACCAGCACCATACACGATGAGCACCGGCGGCACACGCCGGGTCGACAAGCACCGGGACAACGAGCACCACTAGCAGGACGACGAGCACCCTTTGCACACACGACGAGCACCAGCAGCCGGACAACAACAACAAGCACCACGACTCCAAGCACCAGTAGCACACAGCGTCAGCGACGAGCAGCACGGACAGCACAGCGAGCACCAACAGCACACAGCGGAGGCAAGAGCAGCAGGACGACGAGCACCATCAACACACACGACAAGCACCAACAGCACACAGCGGAGGTGAGAGCAGCAGGACGACGAGCACCAA
>NW_003303686.1:611541-612539 GCF_000142945.1 Phytophthora infestans T30-4 | reverse complement strand
TACTAAATCTGGAAATCTAGAAGCAAATAAAACTGGACGCATCGCACTTAATGGGAACATGGCTGCAAACACCCCAACTTGTGTCTCTGCTGCTCTATCGAGTGGACTGGCGCCCACAGCGACGTGAACCCTACTTGCGATCTTAAAGTGAGCGTTTGCAGCCACAACTTGACTTCGAGGCCACAAGAATGCCAACTCGGTTGCTTGAGCCATAGCTCTGTCACTTCCCGTAGGAATGACAGCTAGACATGTCCACGGCAGTCTGGCCTGGCCAGGTTGCCGTGCTCCTGGACTGTATTGTTGCTCGAAGCGACGTTCCAGGAACCTCAATGCTGCTGCGCGAGGCTGCATGTGGGTACTGGGCACTGCACTACGCTGCATCAGATCAGCTGAAGCTAGCAGTCTCTCTCTGAATACACACTCGTGGACGCGTAGATCAAATGAAACAGTCTGGAACTTGCAGTAAATAAGGATCTGAAGCAGCACGAGGCTGATGGAGGCGTAAGTGAGCCAGTGGGTGGGATAAACCCAGTATTTAACTGGGGCATTGGGGTCTCCCTTCCACATTTTGACCCAATCTTTGGGACCTTTTAAGATCCATGCGGTCTTTTGTCTCCATTCACCCACTTTAGATGCTGCGACTGGGAATCGGGCAGCCCATGGAACATACAGCAACTGTAGCCATGTCATAAGTTGTCTCCATAGATCTTGCAGCAGCTTAAGTCCTCGTTCACCTCGACCTGCGTTATTAGATAGCTGCAGTAGCTCTTGGTCTTCCACCGACGTCTTGGGGCCGTTTTGTTTGGATGGAGCCACTTTGCCTGGTTTCGATGGCGCATTTGCTACGCCGTAGCTCTCGCTGTCGCTGAGCAAAGAGGACGCCGATGCTGCGGACGCCAAGTCGCTCTCGTTGAGCGTAACGCTCTCGGTGGCCGAGATTTCGCTCTCCATGCCCTCGAAGAAGCTGCGCCGACGCAAGCGTGACGTCGGCGCTGCGT
>NW_003303686.1:569433-607694 GCF_000142945.1 Phytophthora infestans T30-4 | reverse complement strand
TCCAGCTTGTTGATGAAGAAATGATTGACTGCAAACCCGTTGCCGACACATCTTTTCGAGAGCTCAGACTACAACTTAGTCCAATTTGCTAAAAACATGTTTTGTGTTTGCTCAAGGTAGTTGCATCGCTTATAGGTTAGGCAACTGACTTAAATCTAGTATTATCTCGTAGACTAGAATAAATACAAGTGCACCTGCATTCAAAACGCCTCCAGAATTTCGTATCAAGCTGTCATTTGGGCAATATCAAGTTTACTCTAAAATAATCCCTGCGGTGGTGTTTTTACCCTAAGTTTTGTGTAGCTATAAGTTAAAGACATCTGTGATTTATATTCGTAATCGGCCAAAATGCGCGGCATTTGCTCGCTGGCTGCCATGGTGCTTACTTTCTACGCGATCACCACGTGCACCAAAGCCGCCCTGATCGACACCGCCCGTGGTTTGTATTACGACAGTACCAGAAGTATCACCTCTGATATAAGCGCTCGCCGTCTTAGAAGGGAAGCGGCCGTATTGCCAGCTGCCGCGTTTCATCATCACCTAATGCAGAACCCGTCAGCACCTTCGACTCAATCGTCGCAAAATCGGCTCACTGAAAAGTGGTCGAAAGCTCTCGGTGTTCCACTGTTACTTGGTGCGGCAGCTGGCGTCGTTGTTGCTTCTGTCAAGATATTTCAAAAGCTGAACGAATTTGCCAAATAATGCTTACTGAAGTCACCTGAGTAAGTACAAAGCCCTCGGGCCCAGCATCTTAAATGGACTTAACTTAATTTTCATTTTACCGCAAATGAGAGGTTGAAAAAACAACTCAAGGAAAAAACAAAAACATTGTATTTTAAACGGAATAACTGAATATAGATCCATCAGCACATTATAAATATGCATCATTTCCGGATTCAACGGTAATGCAAAATACAAAAGTGAAAGAACAAAGTGAATGGGCTGTCTGAGGCATTAATATACAATTACACGTATAGGAAGGATGCATAAACTGCGATGCTGGATGCACCTTCTGGCATAATAAAGTTTGGGTCCTTCAACGCTCTCTGACAAGTCAATAAGCATCTCTGTAGGACTCGTCCTCCTACTAGGAGGACGAGTGTCGCCCAGTAACATTCCTTGAGCTTGCGCCACCGCCAAGTGCTGCTCTTGGATAAGCTCACGCAGCACGACGTTGTGCGCCACTTCGTTATTTAGCACAGTATCGTCCTCACCGAGTCGCACTAACGTCTGCAGCTCAAGGTTCTTTAGTTCAACCTGCAATACAGCGACCACCGCTTGCAACACGGCTTCTCCTTTTTACGTAACGCGTGCGTAGACTTTCGCTTCTTGTAGATGCGTTTCTTTTTCATTGGACTTCGCGCGCTGTCACTCGCGTCGGAATAACCATAGGACCATAACGCTATCGTGGCGACGCGGGTCGGTGACGTGGCAGTCATGTCGGACTCCACGACGTTTATTAGGTCTGCGATGCTCACAGCGTCGTTCATCGTGCAGTTTGAGCCAGTCGACCTTGGAATGATAGACGAAGCCAACCGATCAAGCGGAAGAGCAAGTGACAAGGACCATTGTGCTCCAGCGAAATACCGAACATGTAGTTACCACTACCAGGTTGCCGAAAAATTTATGGATAGAAAAAAGCATAATCACAAATTCTATTATGTAGGTACAGTAGACCTAGAGCCTCTCTGACGCAGTTAAGATACGTGCCCTGCGATCGAATCGACGTCTCTCGCATGTCCATCACGGCACCATGCGAGATGTTGAGGTCCGTGTGGCAGATTTTCGTGCAGGCCCAGCGCATGAGGACAACGACAGGCTCGTCCTCGCCTTCAGCTTTCTGCTTCGGTGTGTCCAGGTACGACACCAACATGGCGGCCGTCGTGTCACGTCGAACGCGCTCCCGCGGTCTGTACGGATACAGCTCGTCCTCGTCTACGAAGTCTGTGGATGTGACTGCATAGCAGTCTCTGCCGCTCTTGCCACTCTCTGTGTTAGTGTACTCTGTAAAATGCACTAAATTGTTCTCTACAAGGACACCTCGAACACGAGTCGCATCTGCGAGACCCTCTCGTCGTTCATATCGTCGTCCTCGCGCACTGTAATGTTGCCTGACGTCTCGGAAATGATGATCTCGACATTGAACGCAGCTTGGAGCACTGCGTCAAACACAGCGCGGACGCCTCCTTTCACACCGTGTAGCGGAGTGATCTCGAACCGGGCAATACAGAACCCCCCGTCCGCCGATTCGTATCGCTCTTCCTGAAAGTAGGGAGTGTTCGGTTTGATCCCACTGCTTCGTGCACGCAAGAACCTTCTGGCCTCTCGAAGTTTGACCCCTCGTAGAGCATGTAGCACGCGTCGTCTTTCCTCTCTATCTGCGCTGAGACAAATCTTGGTCTCCATGGGTCTCACTCCACTCATTTGGTGCTGCATCTGACCCGATAGAAATGCTCTCACCTGCGCCATCACCAAATGCTGTTCCTGAATCGATTCTTTAAGTACCGCGTTCTCTACTGCTCGGTCATGGTAGGAGTTCGACACTTCGCCCTGCTGTACCAGCGCCCGGAACTTAGCATCCTCAAGCTGGGCTTGAAGCTCCGCGATCTCCCTCTCCAGAACCGCCTTCTGCTCCTTTCGAATCGTGTGCGTCGCCTTGCGTTTCTTGTAAGCACGCTTCTTTTTCTCGGGTTCTTGTGGCACAGGAGAAGGTGAACCTGAGGCGGAGGATGCCGGAGATTCGTCTTTAACAACTTCTTTTTCGGGGTCGGTAACGAGATCCATCAATGAGCCGTCCTGAAGACTCGACGGCCAACAGGTAGATCCGTTCCAGACCTGCAACTGGCGGTTGGCCACGACCATGAGCGCATTATGTGGCTGACACTTCGCCTTGACAGTGGAGTTGGCGGTGGAGACTTGGAATGGATCCATGGACGTGGAGCAGGAGATTTTGATGGTATTTATTAGTCAAGTCTTCCGAGCATCGACCAGTGTGTCGGTAAATGCTCAAGTGATGACGTTGTGGATGAGCGTGTTGTTGGAATCGCCTCTGAAGTTGTGATATTATATTTAAGAAATTATGTTGAGCACGGAATATGAAAACCTTTGTCAAAGCGATTCAGTATAGTAATTGAAGTGGCTTTATTCTTTATTAGAGATTCTCGGCTGTTCTCACCAAATTATTTACGGTGCCGTAATCTTCCAAGACCCCGACGTTGACGTTCTCGGCAGTCGAGTCGACTAGGCCGAGTGGAGATCCAAGTGTGCTTCGAAGTAGTAATACGAGAGGCGCTCCTGCATGCGTTATGTCACTGACAGCAAGGCGAGGTGAAGAGGATACTGTCGGTCTGCAGGCTCGACATGAGATGGCGGGACGACCCAACTTTGGCAATAAAGATGTATGGGTCCGTCACGCCTGCAAGTTGGAGGCTGGGACACGCATCATGCGTCGCAAGGTCCTACGTACGCGACATGGACAGAGAGCCCTCTCTCTTTCTCGGCAATTTGAATTTCCATCTCGTCGACTTTTTTCACATTGTCAGAACAGAGCCTTGCAGATGAAATGTCGCTCTGTTTTATGGCCTAGATAAGACAACGCGCTAAATTAACCTTTAAAAACGATACATCATTGGCACCAATAATGAGAGAGAGGCAGACTGATCCATTTAACCTTAGTTTCTAGATGTCTGGTAAATCCTAAGCCTGGTTAGCAACGCCGGTGTCTGCGATAGATCCGGTGGTTGTGCGAGGCTTGTCAGCTCGTGTGACTGCTCTTTTGGTTCGTCTTCCAGTGTATTGGTACACACCCTCGAGTCGTGTTCCTTGCTCCATCCGTTCTGGTGAGCGGCGCTCGCGAAACGCGAGCGCCGTTAGCTGCCTGAGTCCGGTTGTCCAAAAATCTTGAACGGTGCCTTCGATAGATGTTTCCTCGTGCTGAAATACGACCCGATTCCTTTGAATCCACAGCGTGGTGATGCATACACTGGATAGAATACGTCAGATCCTCGTCCATTCTGCTCGGTAGAGCTTCTCGTCATCCGGATGAGCCGCTATGATGCTTCTCACTCTGGGCGTATTTAACGCTGGCGCTTTCCTGGCCGCGCAATTGCTGCGGTACTGTTCGCGCCGAATCTTTCTCTGTGATCACCCGTCGAATGACTGATTAGCTTGGACCAACACGCCTGCGCACATGAACACTCCCAGAAGATATGCGCTAGGGTCTCCTTCACTTTTTGACACTCTGGCAACTTCTGGCAGCTATTATCAATTAGTCGGCCTTCGTGGAAGAGGTTTAGCTGTGCCACAGCGACCCGGTACGCCACCCAAACTTGGTACACTGTTAGCTCGTTACCATGGGTCCCGAGCTGCTTCGGTAGTTGGCTTAGGGCCCCGCGTTGCCACTCGTCGGTTCTCCTCCGTGCCTCCAGTCCGTCCACTTGGGTCTTTAATCCTTTCTCTGCCACTTGGTAGCGTCTGAAAGGCTGCTTGTTTAGAGCTGACAGCACTCGCTTGTTAGCAATTGTCGCTGGCACCTCCCATTGTATGCCATGGTTCAAGGGGTGTGTCTCGAAGACGATGCTCCCGTCATCCTGACCGTGCTGAAGCACCTGAATATCCGGGTGCACCTCTTTCGCTGTCTCGGGACTCTCGACTACCCTCCAATTTATGCCGTTGGGTTGTTGATCGAGTTGGATGGTGTATGCCCCTCCAGCGGCATTATCCGTCGACACTCCGATGGCGCGTGTCTGGCTCACACAACTCCAGCTGTAGGAGTTCCTGAGCTCTGGTGATTCCGTAGGCGTAAGGCCGGGTTGACTTGCATGGATTGCCCTATGTCCAGCCGCGGCGAGCTCCTCAGAATCGCTATTGCCCAGCGCCGTAACTTTAGTTGGCGATGCCTCTGCTCGCCTGCCACGGGAATTATCATTGAGTATGTCCACCTGCCTGTCCTGTGAATTGCCAAGTCGGAGATCGAGCATTCCTGGAAATGGTTATACTTTCGGCTGTTGAGTGTGGCTCCCGTGCTGTCTACGACCCACGATTTATTCGCCCAATTGTACGTCGGCCAGAATTGCTCTTCCGACGTCGATCGCTCCCGATCGGAGGGTGGGAGCTCCACTATCCACTCGCCATCCGAAAACCAGCTGATAGATCGTTTTACCAGCTCTTCATCACGAAACTGGGCCTGCCTTCGGTCGTCATTAGGCAGCCGCGCTGTTTGCCACACCCATTCTCCCATTGTGTGCGCTAGTGCCACTCCGGGAGCATCCAAACTCTGATTGGCACCAATAATGATCGATTGCCACTTTTTGACCGACCAACGGCAACTAAAACGTATCCACCGCCAGTCATTCTACTAGCTTATAAGAGCGCACACACATCACCTATGCAACATCCAGCCAATTGCATCACGTAGACGTTACTATTTTAGCGAATGAGAGATGCACACATGTACATATCTACGGTAAAGATTAGAGCTCACTTCAGTGTCTTCTACTCAAGTATCACCCTCGCTGCCAATAAGCCCCTTCCTGTGTCTCAATGCCTCGCCAAGATCGTCTGGACCCTTCTTGCTACGGATATATCGTCCCACGACAGCAGCATGCTGGTGGAATCGCTCAAGGCCTACGTTGTGAGCAAAAGCGCCCTCACTTCGTGTGCGTTGTGTACGGAGCTAGTCCCGCATAATCTGCGCACAAATCTACTTCTGTGCAAGTGCAAAGCTAAGGATGTTGCTTCTACGCTCGTTGTCCATGGAAGGACAAGGTGCAGATCTGCATCTTGTCCAACGTGTTGAGCATCCTGGAGGCGGGTAAGCACATGTCACCCACCTCGTCCGGCGAGACTAACGGAGGAGATGAAGGCCTGCGCCCGGGATATGTGCACCTACAATCACAAACCTATGAAGATATTCCGCTGTATCGTCCGTCGTTTTGAAGTCGGAGGAGCGAAAATGCCATCGTTGGCAAAGGTGCAGCCCTTTGTGTAACACTATCATCGCGCCCACCTTGGTGGAAGCGACTTTCATGACAGTGTAGCAGCCAAGGTGAGTGAGCATGCGTACCGTGAAGAGGAGGAAGCGTTGCAGGCTTTCACGCTCACGTGGCACTCATCTGCCGATGAAGAACCCATTGTTGGCCGCGGTTCGGACTCAGATCTGCTTGCGGTGGGCATTTTCATCAAAGCAATTTCATACGCGGCTAGACCGCGATCCGCGATCGTACGTCTTACACATCGATTCAACAAATACGTTGAGCCAGGTGGAGTACCCGCACCTGGTGGCTGGGATCTCAGACTGTATGAGCTCTTTTTACCTGGTTGGATTTGTGATTCTACCACATCAAACCGAAAAACACTTTTCGGAGGCCTTTGCAATGCTGCATCACCTGTATACTCAAGTTACGAACAAGCAGATCTCTGTCCGCTACGTAATGGCCGATGCGGACAAGGGACAGAGAGAAGCTGTCAACGGGGCGCTCGGTGACGGCAATGAGCTCGTTAATCTAATGTGCTACTATTAAGTAGGTGCCAAGGTATACAAGAAGCCTGGCTAGATATTGCTGCAATGCACTACTCTACTTCGGAGGCTGAGCTCGAGCGCATTCGCATACGCAGCTCAGAAGCCTAGCAGATGTTACCGCATCGCATCTCTCTGCCTTCGCAAGCTACTTCTCCAGTGCTTGGATTGGCTTCCCGCTCAGACGCTGGCAAGCGCACCACACACCTCGTGGATTCGCTGCCACTAATAATCCTGTCGAGCAATTCAATCGCGCAATCATTCAAGCGTGATTACACGCTCCGATCACGGATAAAAATGGGTACTCTCATTGATCAGCTACTGCTTTGCGTCCACACTGATGCCATCTTAAGCAAGACATTCGCTACAACTGCTCAGATGTGCCTCGTCGTGCTCGTGAAATGGTGAAAGCAGGCACAATTCGCGAAGTATTCCCGATGAAGCACACCATCGGCTTTCTAATCGGCACGGCAACTCCACCGGCGCCAAAGGATATTGTCTACGTCTTGTCTGACACAATGGAGCGGGTTTATGACCCGCAGGACAGACGAACAAAGAAAGCTCTTCCTGCTACTGCTTCCATCTCAACGCAAAAAGCTCGGGTGGAGACTACTGATATGCCTGGAGCTGGCTGGGAGGCTAATGTGGAGAAGCAGACGTGCGGGTGTCGCGTATTTGTCAAGGCTGGGTGCTGCATCCACCTCGTTTATGGTCTTTCAGTGAGGGATAGACTCGATTTCTTTGGTGGTGCACGTCTTGTTTACCGAGGCAGAAACAAATCTCGTCGACTCGAAAGCGAGTCGCAAGGGGCTGGCAGGCCTGTAGGTAACAGTAGCGCACTGCAGTTAGACTAGAGCGTTTGAAGCATCTAATGCATTCACTCATTAATTCTGTCATTCACTCGTAACAGCTAGAAGTGGAGCGGTCCCTACCAATTCACCCTCCGACCGCCACCAACATATGCCTATTGATCATGACACACAATGCCGCACCTCTACAATGCTCCACCACCGCTTTGCACGGCTCGCACCGCGCGATTTTCTCCAGATTGCCGGCGCTGTTACACTCTCCCTCATAGTTCACTGGTGTCTGTAGCTTCTACTGTCTACACAGGAAGCGCATGTTTCTTAGCGGGATTTTTACAGCGCCTCAACCACCTTCATATAGATGGAGATCATCTTCTCTGCCCTTTCGGGCTCGCTGTACTTCAAAAACGTAGCGTTGGTCCGAATACTGGGTATGTGCGGCTAGCTACGGGTACGAGGGTGCTAATGAGGTTTTCTGGGGTTCAGGAATACCCCTGTAGCGTTCTGCAGTGCCACGATAACGTTGCCACTGCTTATCAAGTGCCCGTAGTGTGGCACACACGATGACACAAGCACTGCATGTACCCATAGACAGCGGTGTATTTTATGTGCAGCTTTTGGCGCTCTACATATTATAGTAATGTCCCAATCAAATCTAAGTGGAACAGTGAATTGTGGATGCAAACAATCAATTTGGAAGGTGTTTTTGGTATTTTGTCCCTAGATAGAGCACGGTTGGCGCATAAAAACAGGCGTAAAACTGCTAAAGGAAAGGCATGTCTGGTATAATCATATCTGCACTCGATTTGCGTTTCAAAAGCGCAAAAAAGGGTAGCTTTAGAATACATCGATGTCGATTTGTCGTAAATCGACCACGAGCGCTTGATTTGGCTTGTCGTAGCTCGATTTTTTAGCCATTATAATTTGGACGATCTATCCCTTTTTATAACCTCGATATTTAAAATGACCCCGGTTTATTATAAATCGAGCACCCACCCTAGTGGTAAACGACATAAGCTTTGCAAAGCACAATACTTGTACCAGTGTATGGTGATACAACGCTATTTGTTTCCAGTTACGCGGTTAACCCAATGAACGCCGTAATCTGTATAATACGTAATATGACATGATGCAGGTTTAAATGAATCAACAGCTTGGACGCGGCGTCGTTTAGGCTACTACACCGCATATATAAGTTTGTATAGACCACCATGGGAGTTTTTATCATTACCGATCGGCGAGGGGGAGATAGAAAGGTATTATTCGAAACACATAGAAAATCCGATATAAACGGCCTAGAGGTTTGACAATTCTAATGCAAGCCCTTTAGCTCCTCTCTGCCCAAAACCTCCACCACTCAGCCAAAAATGCCGGAAACGATCGACAGGAAGGAGTTCAAGCGTCTGTGGGGGTCGCTAAAAAAGGCTGGTTGGCGGGCAAGACCCCCTCCAGGCCTCCTCTCCGATCATGCGTATCTCAAGCCTGGCGTGAAAGGAAAGCTAGACAACTACAAGGCTGACACTGATTACTTTATCGGTACGTTGTGTTTAGCAGTAATAACTACTCCCTCTAACCCTGTGTGGTGTAGGTCCCAAGCCTTTGTGGAAGTATGCTCTGCGTGAGGATCTAGTACCTTTCCCCCCTCAGCAATGTAGCCATTCCTAACAGAAGCAAGTTCAACCCTGTGCGCGTCTATAATAAGGAGAAGCCTCACAAGTACGGGACTAAAGTGTACATGACGTGCTGCGCGGAGACCGGATACTGTACTCGGTAGGTGGTTTACTGTATTCTGTATCTGGTTACTCTGTATCGTATAGAATAAGAAACCGAGTGCTTACCGTATGCTGTATTGTGTAACATATAGGATGGAAGTGTATCTCGGCGCTGTAGAGAACTCGAAAGGTGTGGCACAGAAGGCAGTCATCAGGAACGTGACTAAGGCGCTTGATGGCCAGGCCCATAAAAGGCTTATCATCGCCGACAATTTCTACACGTCGTGTGCTCTATTGCTGGAGTTATTGGACAAGGATCTCTACTACGTCGATACTCACCGCAACATGCGGCTTGGGTGGCCCAAGCCGTTTGCTTTTACGCAAAAGAAAAGACCGAAGACTATGCCCCGAGGCTTGTATCGAATTGCGCACGCGCGTGATCATCCTGGTCTCGTTGCACTGAGCTGGATGGACAGCAAGCCTGTCGCGCTCCTCGCGACGGAATGCTCTACAGTTCCAACGACTGTAATGCATAGAGCGAAGGGGGAGACAGAGCGTGTTGCGGTACCGTGCCCGCAGCTTGTGGTTGATTATCACCAAGGTATGGGCGGAGTAGATCGCCATGATCAACTCCGCCTTCAGCGCTATTCAATACAGCTTACTGTGGCCCTCAAAAAGTACTATCGGCGCATCTTCATGGGTTTTGTGGACATGGCGATAGTCAACGGTTTTATTTTACATAAAATTATTCTCAAGCAAAAAGGGCTGCCAGTGCCAACACACGCGCAGTATATGCGCCGACTTCATACCGAGCTTTGGCCACGAACGAAGCCACACTGCGTACAAACACCAACGCCGAGGACCTCGTTTGTGAGCCTATTCACACGCAACCGCACAGACTGCGAAACAATGAGGAAAAATACAAAGGCAAGAAGCGAAAAAACCCAGAGATGGATCAACCGCCAGCAACCTCCAGCGTAAAGGGCAGAAGCGTAAGGGCAAGCGCCGCCAGCACTTGTGCAAAGTTTGCTCAGCCTTGGCAACTCCCCAGACAAAGAGCTTTGAAACCAGTTACTACTGCGAGCAGTGCACATCAAACTTCGGAGGCTACGTACCTCTATGTAACAAGGTTCGCCACGAGGAAACCGGCAACACGCTCACATGCGGCCGAATATGGCATGATTTGTGGCGCAACGGCACTGCCATCCCTGCTCACCTCAAGAAGCGTATTCGCTTCCGCAAGCGAAAGAGCTTCGAGATTTTGAGCGACAGCGACGACGGCGGCAGCGACGCGAATGAGGATTGCGTGGATATCCAGGATAGCGAGTAACTAGGCGTAGATAATGCAGCCCGTACACTCCCCAATTTTTTGGCCAGTTCTTGCCTAGTTCTTCTTCTACTCTTGCTAGTCTAGAACTGGCCGAAAATTTGGTGAGCGTACGGGGGACGTAGTGGCACGCTTCGCCAGTCATTTAGGCGCAAACGCAGATTGCCCAGACCCATCAGATTCAGCGGAATACTCGAAGTAGAAGGATATGCGACGAAAGTCACGTCACATTTGCCCAATGAAATCATGACATTTTACCAGCCGGTGGGCACATTGTTGTTTTTCTACGACAGATTGCAGTCTATATGTACCTGGTCGCAGCGTTTTCGCTACATCCCATTGCGGACGGCTTGCAATGCATTACGTTTGCAAAAGTGGCAGCTATAGTTTAATAAAGATAATCATTTACTCTGTATTATACAGAATATCGTTAAGCGGGCATTGGGTTAAGTGCGAAAAGCAAAGTTTGCTCATTAGACAGGTTTCGAAACGCGTTTGCACTTCCCTCACCTTCACATTTGTGTTTGTAAACACGAGCAAAACTAGCCCTCCCAGTCAAATTCTGATGGAGCTCGCAAATGTGCGGATAGAGCACCTCTACCCTCACACCAATCATTCGCTCATCGAGCACTGTACTATATGGTTGGCTTCACAATCGCACTGTTAGAATTTCAATGGCGGAGACACCGAAACACAAGAATTTCTCGGAAGCTGAGAGCGTGATGCTGCTCAAGCTAGCTCTCGCAGGTGAGCCCTACTCTCAAGAGCATGGCAAGGTAACGGAGAAGTGAAACATTCTTGCTGCAACACTAGTGGCCTTTTCAGACTTTTTCGGCCGGTAAGACCGCTTAGAATCGCGTCGATGCACTTCTAGGTTGGCAACTAAATTATACTTAATGTGGTTCTATTATCCTGTATCCTAATTATATTTTCATTGTAATTTTTCGTTAAGCGGTGGCACAAAAGAAAAACCGAGATACATGGAGATCGATGTTTTGTACTTGCGTAATTCTGGTCATTTTTGCGTTTTTTGCACTACCGCTGGAGATACTCTTGCATTATCTAGTGGTTTACAAAATGTAAGTATAACTCAAGTTTGAGTTAATACATTTATTGCAATGTAATTGATCGGTCCTGTGTTGCAATGTATTTTACTGAGCCTGAAAACGAAAATACAATAACTTTTTATAATTTCCAGCCCCTGCAGCGGCTACCGATACTACATGTACTTTCATTTATAGACCAGAGGACGACATGCTTTCAGTTAGGGCGTTAGGCTCTGCAGTTCTCTATAGCTAAGCAATAGCGGCTGTCCTTAGACCAGCGCCTCCACCTGAAGCGCGCCATCGCTATCGCTATAGTGACGCTTGGCGCGTCTAAGCAAATAAATTGCTGGAATTAGGCTACTACGCACCGAGGACTTGCTAAATTGGCTCTCCAACCTGAACACTATTCAGCGAATTCGAATTGTTGCATAAATTGTTTGCATGTAGCAAGGATGACGGATTGGAGACAGCGCATCCAGCCGCTCGCTGGAGTGATATCAACGGTGCTGTAGGGGACGCAAGACTGCAGCGGTAGTCGATATTGGCGCTGCAGCCGCCGCAGGGACGGAACCGGCGGCGAAGATCGTGGTGCAGCAGATGCATCGATTTGAGATCAAGATTACGATCTACGATCGTCTTACCGGCATGACGGAGCTTGGTAGACAGATGCAAGCCTGTGAGGTCGTATAGGACAGACTAACCACTTTTTTGCGGCCGTCCACGACGCACGCTGTGCACAAAGTGGACAGCGTATCAAATCTAACCAAAATCTACGAATTGCATACAAACAATACTAACAGCACCGTAACTTGTAGATTTGCACTTAAACTAGTGACAGCTTCACCTAAATTTCCACGTGCCCACAGCCAATCGTTCTAGAACCACGATAGAATTCACCACATCTACCCACGTGGCTTTCTACTCAGTTCCTATAAAGCTTACGAGCACCCCAACCAAGCCCCCACGCGCCTGCTCACCAAGAATGCCTCGCCGACTAGACTGGATGCTCCTTGCCCAAAGCCTGTCCCTCAACGACGCCAACCTACTGCTCGACACGTTTAAAGCTACTGCTGTCATGAAGAGCGATGTTGATCCATGCACTTTGTGTGCGGTTCCAGAACCGCACAACATGAGGGTGCGGCTGCTACGCTGCTCCTGCGAGGCGTGCGCCAACGATGTCCCGTACACTCGATGCACGTGGAGAGGGAAAACGCAGCAGTGTTGTGTGCTGGACATCGTGACTGTGTGGGAGGCTGGAACTCATGCAAGTCGCCGCCAGCCTGAGAGGCGTATTCGGCTGACAGAGCCAATGAAGGTGGTTGCCAGGGAAATGGCGGCTCACCACCACCGCCCTATCCGGATTCGAAACGCGCTTCTCCGCCGTTTCAACCTTAGCCAGAACAGCTTGCCATCTCTTGCAGTGGTGCAGCGATTTGTTCACCATTATCGCGCTGCCCACCTAGGCGGCAGCGACTTCTGGGATGATGTCTCGAACTTCGTGCGCGAGAGGGGCTTCACGGGCCAAGAAGAACTGAATGAAGGCTTTACTTTCGCATGGAAAACGGATGATGATGGCCGTCCGGTTGTAGGGACTGGCACCGACATGGATTCGTTTGTTGTGGGGCTGTCGTCTAAGAAATTGCTGCAGCGATGTGATCAAGATCCGGCAGCTTATGTGCTACACGTTGATGCTACATTCAAGCTCAATCAGGTCAACTACCCTGTCATCGTTGTCGGAATATCTGACTGCATGAGAACGTTTCATCTCCTGGCCGTGTTCATCTCGTCGCAGCGGACAAAGGTTCAATACGTTGAAGCTTTGTCGGCGCTGAAGCGAGTATTTCGATCCGTGACCGGGCATGATCTAGCCCCTCGTTTCGTCATGGTCGATGCAGACGAAGCTCAGCTGAACGGCATCGAAGAAGTTCTTGCCTCCTCTATCGATGGAGCCAAGCCTGTTGGCTTGATGTGTTACTTCCACGTGTTGGCAAAGGTTCACGAAAAGACTCGTGCACTTGAGCCTTTGCTTGCTGCCCGTGTAATGCGCGACATCGCTGACCTGCACTTTACTGCTACTGCGGGCGCGTATACTGAGAAGAAGACGAAGCTTTTGTCCGACTGGGAGGGAGACACCAGGCTCACGGCGTTTACTGCTTACTTCAAGAAGCAGTGGCTGGACAGCAGGTTTCATCGCTGGCAAGTGTTCCACACCCAACCAGGCTTCGCCACGACTAATAATCCCGTCGAGCAGTACAACCGGGCCTTGAAGAGAGACTATACACTGCACTCACGCCTCAAGATGGGTGCGCTGATAGAGCAGCTGCTGCAGTGCTGCCGCACTGAGAGTTTGAAGGAGAAAGCATTCGCTTTGGAAGTCACCCCCTCACCTGTCCTCGTACGACGTGCACGTGACCTTGAGCGATCACACAAGATACGTGAGCTTGTATCAGGTCGATCCCGTGTGTCTTTCTTGTTGAATAACGCACCTTGTGAAGAAGACCATGTGTACGTGGCCTCAGAGCTTTGCGACCGAGTGTACGACCCGCAAGCTCGACGCACTAGCGAGTCATTACTTGTCACGTCCCGTCTCAGCGTCCAGGCAGCACGTGCTGAAGTGCGCGGCATGCCAGGTGAAGGCTGGCGTGTCAACGTGCTGTGCCGCCATTGTCCTTGCGACTATTACCTGAAGTTCGGTGTGTGCACACACCTTGTGTTCGCAATGCATGTGCGTGGTTTGCTGGATCTATCAAAGCGCAAGAAGCTAGCCTATCGTGGCTCGAACAAGGCTCTGCGTGCTCAAAGCGAGCGTCAACTAGCAGGAAGGCCTATTGGCAACAGCACAGCATTGCACAGAGAATAATGTCAGGAATCTCAAGTAAACAAATAGACCGAGAGACTCTTTACCTTTCCTAAATGCTCCTACCGTTCCTGTTGATTCTTGCCTTCGCATCGTGCTGGTCTCCCCCCATCCGTCCTGGCACCAGGTAGCAGCGCATGCACCAGCTCGCCCCGCGCAATTTCCTCACTGCTGCTTCACCACGACGCGCCACATCCCGCACACTTCCCCTGCATTGCTCGGTTGCTTCCCCGAGCAGGTTGACCCGCGCAACAAACCCTCCGTGGCGCCGTCGTGGCGAGCAGCGTCCCGTCCCCTCCTGGTGCAGCGCAGCCTGGTGCCAAATCTTTTGTGGAGCCGGAGCGACCTCCCCGACCTCGACACCTAACCCTGTCGCCCTGTCAGCCAGCGCTCTGCGTGTGCGCCGCGGCGTCCATGTCCACGCCCATCTCAGTGGCATTGTACATCGCTGGGTGGCGCACGACTTCACTTTCGGTGTTTTTCGTATTTTGACCACAAAGTGAGCGATTCGACGGTGAAGAAACTAGAGGGAGATCACGACCCGGATAAAGACCGAGATCTGGTCGATGACGCGCTGCAGTAGTTCAGCTACTTTACACACATTACTTCGCTCCAAGACCTATTTTACGGAATCACTATTCAGACATCGATTTCGTATGTCTATGTCTTCAAAACGTCGCTATGGTGATGCAAGCAGGCAGCTATTTCACGAGGCGCCCATATGCTCTTGGGTAGATTGAGCCGTTTGGAGATCGTATAGCCAAAGTGAGGGTACCCTACACTGGCACAAGCTATAAACTGTGCCAAATAGCTGCGTCGTTCTTCACGGCCTTTAGATCTGAATTCACATTGTCCGTCGGTTAATTCGCCAGAACGGGTTTGATTGAGCCGGCGATCTAAGTCGCGCGTTTTGGTTTGTACGCGATGAAAATGGAAATGGACACGCGTACGTTGGCAAAGGCACATATTACGGCTCTCTTGTTGCGGGAGTTTTGAGCCTCGTGATCTTCAATGCATGTGAAGACTACTCCTCTCTAGGCTGTTTTACGCTTCTCAAGGCAGATGCTACGCTTTAACTAAGGAATACGGGTTTCCATTCAAATAGGGGTTCAACGACTCTTCTATGTTAGGGATTTACAGTGCCCAGTGGGCACTGCCCACCAGCTCAGTCCAAGTGGGGGCGTGGAGAGACGGGTCTAAAGAAATGGGCGTTTGTTGTTTAATCTAAGCGTACTGCAAGTCTACGCCCTTTGCTCAAACGGGTGTGTAAAACATCATTTTCATTTTGCCTGCTTCGCTTGGTTTTGCTGAAATGTAGCTTTCCACACATTTAGGGTGCCAACGACTCTTCAGTATTAGGAAAATGGAATGACCACCAGCTCAGTTCAAATAGGGACGAGGGAGCTGAGCTCCCAATATTGTCGAGCAGAAGATCCCTTCTAGCGTAGAGTCAAGTCCTCCTTGGAACCGGATACTAGCTTCGCTGAAAGTGAAGCGATGTACAGTATTCTAGGCACAGTCGCGTGTACGACTTGCCGCACAAAGTTATTTTCGGCCACACCCTTCTTGTCATACACCTGTTCCATCTTCAGCATCAGAGGATGCGTGAGCTTGGCCCCAGGAGCTCCTTAATGTGCTACCCTAACAATTTTCCTATGCTTCGGTGAGTATCGCCTGGTATGGCACATTAAGGGAAGAGCTCCAGGTTTCAGTGTGACCTCCATTGGCGGCATGTCGACCGGAGGATCTCAGCCATATTTAGTCTAAATGCATTCTTTCGCTCGATAAGAATACGTCGCAACTGCTCCACATATAATCACAAGGCTCCTTCCTTTCGAGCTTCCTCCTGTTTTTCGTACAATACCTCCATCACTGTATTCAGTGGTGGGTCACAAGCATCTTCGCACAGTGATAAACATGCATACTCCTCTTCTTCGAGCAAAATTTCTTTTCGGCTGCCAACGGAAGCGCCTTAGCTGAGCCGACGAGCGCCAGAACGCTCTGCACACCGCCCTTTGCAGTGTCATCAATGTCCGACATGTCATACTCAGGCTGCACCTGCTGAGCATCGGACACTAACTTCTTCGGTCTCTACCCCAGCCTTGTCATCCCCAGTCGCGACAGCAAAAAGGTCACCCTCACCGGTCGGCAACTTTCCGTCCGTAACCCAACAAACTACATTTCTAAGAAATAGCGGGCCCCCTTGTTCCAAACCTCAAATCATCTTCAGCTTAGCGTTAGCTGCCACCGGCTTATCGCTTGTTACCGGATCAGCAAGAGTTTCTGACTCTACACCCAAACACCGTGGTCCTACAGCCTTTTCAGAAGCTCTGGTAGTAGCCCCATAGACTTCTGCCCCCCTCTCGGGCGTGATGCTTGTCTCGAAAATGTCCGTAGCCCCGCACGGGATTGCCAGCAAACTCTTACTCGATTTAGCTGTAGCTGATAGCGATAGAACGGTAAAGCACTCCGTAAGATAGGTCTTCATACTTGAAGTCTTCTTGTCATTAATCATATCACGCTTTCTCGCATCCTGGTCCGGCTTTAACTCCCTGTCTCGTTGTCCTGCAGTACTTGCCGCATTCGTAGTTGTTTTAGAGAATCCAGGTTTCTTGTCGTCCTGTCTGGACCGACCACCATTTGGCTTGGTAGTTTGCTGGAAGGCTTAGCTGTTTGTTTTAGCCTGTGCCGAAGCCTCAATGTGCACTTCGAATCGCATAAATGCTTCCATTTCTGACCGCAGCCACTTTAGAAACGCCTGGACACTCGACTTGGCAGTGACATTTGATCGCTCACTACCGCCTTGAAGACAGGAGGACAAATCGCATCGATTTGATAGCTCATCACATTCTTAGGATCCTGCTGCACGATATTCCTCGAGAACGCCTTACGGCCACAATACAGTGTGGCCATGGCACAATAAGTCTGCGTCAGCACCATAAAAACTGATCACCACAACGGTGCGCTGGGCAGCACACTTCGCAGCACAATACAAGCAGAAAGCGCAGGAAGCGTGCAAAAAGGCCGCGGTTAGGGTAAATCTGGTCGCTCTGAGACAATTTTCGTGTGACCCACAGCATTCCTGGAAAGCACAACTACCGAGGATGCCGCCGAGAGTTAGCTGGCGAGAGATCGCTGTAGATGTCCACGCCGCCGAAGCGGAGGCGGTATTGGCTAGGTTCACGTCGTTCGACATCTACAAGAGCCAAGCAATGGGGTGCACCATATGCCCCGGTGCCGACCACAAGATGCGTTATCGTCTACTAGAGTGCAGCTCTACTTTCCGCGCCGAAGCGAGCCCACTGAAGTGCTCATGGCGGGGGAAGATGGTGACGTGCCTGGACAACGACCACTCCTCCATCTTTGAGTTCGGTCAGCACAGCTCACCTGCCGCGACCCCAGCCTCCAAGAAACTCACTCTTCGGCACAAGGCCTTCTGTCGTGACCTGGTCGAGCAACGTCTGAGACCGATTCGCATCAGACACGCGCTTGCTCGCAAGTTCGGCACCCCTCTTGAAGAGCTGCCAGCGTTGAAAACCGTCCAAAACTTTGTGAACCATTACAGCCGCACTCAAATGGAGAATCATGACCGCGTCCAGGAGCTCTCCGCTTGGGTCCGTGACCATGCCTACACCGGGAGCGAGGGCATGACCGAGCCGTTTACATTTGCGTGGCACATGGACAATCAGGGTAAGCCCATCATCGGAAACGGCTCGGACAAGCGGCCGTTCCTGGTGGGCATCAGCACGAAGGCCCTGTTGTTGAGGCTGTCCGTGCCCCCCGAGAGTTTTATTCTCCACCTAGACGGAACTTATAAAACCAACCAGAGCGACTACCCCGTGCTGGTGGTCGGGGTATCGGACCGCTCGCGTCGGTTCCACCTTGTTGCGCTCTTCGTTATGTCCCAGGAGACGCAGCCCATGTTCCAGGCTGCGCTCATGGCGCTTTGTCGAGTGTACCGTTGGGTCACTGACAAGCATCTATCCGTGTACTACGCTATGGCCGATGCCGATAGAGCCCAGTACAACGCCCTCGCTGCCGTCTTCGGCGACAACCTGAAGTACCAGTTCCTGATGTGCTTCTTTCACGTGATGAAGCACATCCAGGAACATGTGAAGCTACTTTCTTCTGGTGCACAGGCTAGAGTATTACGCGAGCTATACGATCTGCATTTCGCGCGGAGTTACTCAGAGTATATAGGGATGCTGAGACCAATCTTGTCGGGGTGGATGAGGGACCCAACTTTAGTTCCGTTCGCGCAGTACATACACGGGCAATGGCTGACGGGTCCCTTCATGGCGTGGCAGGTGTTCATGACGCCGAGTGGCTTCGCATCCACAAACAATCCCGCAGAAACGTTCAACGCGCTGTTTAAGCGCGATTACACGCTGCGTCGCAGGCTTAAGATGGGCACTCTTCTTCGAGAGCTAAGCGCGTGCTGCCGAGATCAATCAAGTAGTGCCAAGGCGTTCGAGTTTACTGTGTGCCCCGCACCAACCCTCGCGCGTAGGGTCTCCGAGTTGGTTCGGGAGAAGTTGCTGGGTGTCGGCGAAGACCAAGACCTTGACGCTCTGCGCGCTGGAGCCTGCTGCATCCTCAGGGTTATATCGCTCCCAGCACCGCGTGTGCAGGTCGCGCCCAACAACCGTAGCGAAGAAGTTATCGCAGTGACGGCGCAGATGGGCGTCAATTACGCGCGGAAGGAATTTGAAGGAGAACCGTCGGATGGCTGGCCTGTTGACGTCCTACGGCAATGGTGCCCATGCCGCTACTGGTTTGCCTTTGGTGCGTGCATCCACGTATTGTTCGCTCTACGCGTCACTGCACATGTCGACAGCAGTGGCCGAGAGGTTTTAATCAACCGCCGCAAGCGCAAACGCGGAGAAGTCACGGTCCTACCGGATATTGGTCGTCCACGCACAAATGGTGCTGCACTCAGCTTCGACTGACCCAGTGCATGCAATCTGTCGAACTACGGCGATGTCTGATCATGTGCATATCTACTAGCATGCGTCTAATGCAATACGTGTGAGGGATCTGCAAATACATTTACATGTCTTACGGTTAGATCCAGCATTCATATACGTCGAGTAATGGTGGCTTTCAAAGATCATCTTACCGCGTTAGCACATGTACAATGCTGTAGACGCGAGGACTTCCATCTCCCTACTCTTCTTCGCCAGACCCACTTGATGTAGAAGAACCTCCACGCACGTCCACCGAGCCGGATGAACCCGTCAGCGAACCCCCACCGCTCACGATAACACTTCCTTCTGCCTCGGCCGCGCCGCTGGAACCGCCGGCCGCGCTCACCAGGCCACTGGCACCCGTATCGCTAGAGCCTCTAACCACACGCACAGCGCCAGCTCCGCTCGCGCCCGCAACAGACGACCCGAGCGTCACGTCACCGCTCATGGCTGAGTCGTCGATGCCGCTGCCACTCAACACAGACACCGAGCCGCCCTGTACGACGCCAGCGCCACTACGCCGCCTGCGCTGTCTCCCGCAGAGCTCCCGCCCGCCAACCGAACGGCGCCCGCGACTACTTCTGTCGAAAGAGACGTCGGCAGCCCAGACGATCCGCCCAGCATCACGTCGTTCGCTACAGATTCAGCACTGGAGCCACCACGCACGTCGATTTTGCCGCCGTCGGTCACAGACGACCCCACCGACAAGCTGATGCTTCCTGCCGAGTCAGTGCTGTCCGAGCCAGTCGCAGCGCCGGACGAAATCCAGACGCCGCCCGACCCAACTCCAGCCGGGCTCGACACACGCACCACACCGCTGCTACTCGAGCCTTCCCCGCTACCCAACGCCAGTGACGCACCACTTCCCGACGCACTCGCGCCACCGGACATCGTTTCGTCGCCTCCCGTCGCACCAGCACCACCAGCTACAGCAAGCGAGCCACCCACGTCGTCGGAGCTGCCACCGCCCAACACACGCACAGACCCACCAGCACCTGCAGCCTCGCCGCTAGACACAATCACCGACCCACTCAACTGCGCAAGCACCGCGCCAGAACCGATCGCAACAGAGCCAGACGAGCCCGCATCGACCGACTCACTCGTTAACGATACAGCACCGCTGCTCGCGGAAGTCGCGCCCCCGTGAAAGCTTAACGTCACCGAGCCGCTCTCCGTCGTTACGCCGTCGCCACTCAGTATCGTCATGCTGCCGCCAGTCAACGACGTCGAGACGCCACCCACCACAGACACCGCAGAGCCTTCTCCGAGCAAGGAAGCACCACCTGACACATCGATTGATTCAGCACTAGTGTCAACAGATCCGCTATCGATACGAACGGACCCGCTTGCTGGTGGAATGACTGATTCTAGAGTGCCTCAGAGTGGTGTGGACTACACCGGTCGTGCTGGCAAGTTGGCACCGGAGCCTACCCTATTGTGGGTGATGGGCCACTGTGTTGATCAGATTTGCGTTTGTGTTTTGTATATTTCCTCATATTCCTCCATGTTGAGCTTGTTGAGGATTGTGAAGAGCTCAGCCATCAAACGCAAAATCCGCGACTCAGCGTCTTGTAGATCCTGTCCATTCACAGCTCCTTACCTCACTTCCCAACTTCGTATAAGCTGTGAAATCAGGTTCATGGGCTGAAAAAAAAACGCTTTCCGCTTGGCCTCAGACATGTCTGTCTTAAATAATTCAAAATCACGAATTCGAACTTAAGTGCTTTGCACGATGTAAGCGCTTAAAGGCATCACAAAGAACCTTGCGTGTGTAGGTTGATGACTCCCTTTTTCTCTCTTTTTGAGCTGCCTTTGTAGATAGGAGGTACAGGCAGGTTGGTTCCTGCCGCGACGGTGACGGCTGGAACCTCTGTCGGTTTGCTTTCGGACTCGCTTGTGTCGTTCTGTGCAAACACTCCCCACCTAGCAGCGCTTTGGGGCCTCACTGACTTAGCTAGGCTCTTTATTCGTTTCGTTGTAGCCCCACAGACTCCTGTGCAGTTTTCAGAAGACTGTACTAGTCTTCTTTGTAACGTCGGTGCTCCTCAATCTAACGACACATATTCACCTGCCTCTCGACCTAGTGTGACCGCTGGTCGTGCTGAGCTTGAAGGAATTCAGCAGTTTGCGTCGAGAGGAGCTCCTGTCGTCGATGCACTTCTCCAAACTGCCCAGCTGTCGTTTGCTGAACGGCGTGAGGAAATACCATCGGTCAGTAGAAAACTACTGATCTGTCCCCAACGCGGCGCAGAAAAGACGGCAATCAGTAGAAACTGATAAAGTTCGATCCGTACCTAACTCTAATCATAACTACATTTCTGCTGCCTTCAGCAAAACCGCTTTTGCCCTAAGCGTACCATGCCTCGAAAGCCGCCTCCAAATTATGGGAGTTCTCCCTTCGTGGTAGATCTTTCTGACATCGCTACAGCTAAAAGCATGGGTGTTTTGAGGGAGGACGCAAAAGTTGATGCTCCAGCCAAAAGTATGGGGGAGTATACGCGACGCGAGCCAATATTGCAGACACTAAGTTTCCAACACAAATAAGGAAACTAACGACACAAACAATTGCAATCGTTGACTGCTGATTAATAATTAAGGTATTTCTTTCCAATAGATTATCTTACTGATCCTCACTCTCAATAAATATCAGCAGCAAACGGACTGGGGAGTCAATCTCTGTGAGTAGATAGAACTCTACTAACGTACCCTGAGAGTAACCAGCTGGATACGTCGTGTACCCAGCTACTTCAACGTCAACATGTTAATTCGGTGTACTATTTTTTAGCTGCTCAAAACGCCTTTATTTATATGGTTGTTTTTGTGGAGTGCACTTCGGTGGCATTCGCCATTTTGGTCGATGCCTCCGCTCAACCCCCGACAGCGTCACGCCCAAACGATCCAGCGCCGTCTGGACGGCTCCTTTTGGCAGCTTCGTCTAAGCAGAGAAGTTAGCATACCGAACGAAGTCGACCGAGAGCTGGACGCCGAGCGTGCATCGTCCATAGGTGGTGGGTTACGTGACGTTGTCAGTAGAGGAGGAGGTCTTTTGGCAAACGAGCGCCGAGCTCGTAGAGGAGACAATGCTCAGCTCTTCGAGATAGAAAGAATATACGCCAAACGGTGGGTCAATAACTTCGTATACTACCTTATTCAATGGGTGGGGTACACAGAGTTGACGTGGGACCAACGTGCCAGCGCGCCTAAAGATGGTGTTCGAACACGAGTCAGTCAATTATGTCTGGGTCTATCAATCTACGCAGGGAAGACGAACCCAGCGTCGCGAGCAGCCAACGCGCCGGAGTCAGAGACTGATAGACCAAACGAGGCAGGACTAAGAGAAAATGCAAATGCGAACTTAACACCAAACGAGGCAGAATTAAGAGAAAATGCAAATGCGAACTTAACAGCACCCCAGTAGCTGTGAAATCAGTAGTTGTGCAGGCAGCGCCGCGTTGGGGACAGATCAGTAGTTTTCTACTGACCGATGGTATTTCCTCGAACGGCGTCGGTGTGTTAAGTCAATGCCTCAACTTGTCGCCTTGTTTCTTCACCCTGCCCTCCTTGCTGCACGGACATCTGCGTTCGTGTCTCCTGCAGCACCAAATAGTCGCTATCAGGAGGTAGAGGGCATTTCCGGAGTGGTAAGGGCCACCATGGACTTATCGTCTCTTTTTATTCTGTTGGGCGCTCGTCGTTGTGCGACCTCTCAGCCTAAAAACTCTTTGATCGATGTCGCAGCTCTTAATCTAAAATGTATAAATATAATTTACTTAACAGTTAGTTTTTTGCGCCTTTCTACAGCCGTTATCCGTTCTGCAACGCTCACCCAGGTCTGAAACCACTGCGGATTGGTTTCGTGGTGTCTGAGCTGCTTGGCTGCAACCCCTGCGGCTACAGCACCTTTGTCGTCAGCTGCTACAACACCTGCCATCACTACTACTGTTTGAAAACCTGACCGAAAGATTTATTGGTAGGCCCTTTTTAGCTCACTCAGCAGATAAGGTGGCAAGAAACGTACTTAAGTGGGGAAATTTCATAAAATAGCATCTAGTATCTGCTTTATAATATATACTACCTCCGTTCTGAAAAAGATAACCATTTCAAATTATATTACAGCCTACCCAAAACAATACCCCCTCTATGCCGATCACTTTTTGGATTTTGAATCTCCCGCGCTTTCCCGACCAGACTGGCTCCCGCTCCCAGCTTTCATTTTGAAAGCTGGCACCTGGGGGAGATCACAGACAGTGACCTTACTGCTTCGCAGCGTGGGAGGAGTGCTCAAACATGGAGAGATCGTTCGGGTTGCAGCGTACTTCCGTGTGGGCCGCCAAGTTGTCGAGCGAATTTGGAGGCGTGGAATCAATTCAATGGGAGATCGAGTAGCAGCCGTGGTCAAGTCAAGGAAGAGCGCATGTGGTAGGAAGAAGCTGAGCTGTGCGTGAGAATCGCTGCAGTTCCTGTCAATGAGCGCGAAAACCAGCGTCTGCTTCAGCGCGCGTCCAACATGAGCTGCTACCTGGTTCAGCAGCTGATCAAGAAAGGCTACATACGGCGTGCGCTCAGACATACCCGTCCACTACTTACACCCACGCACAAGTTGGCGCGCTCCGGCACAAGGACAAGCAAGTACGAGCTGGCACTCTCCCTACGTCACTGCCTTGTGACGCTACCTCACTCGCCAATGCCAACGCGTACATGCTGCTTCTTGCAGCGAGCAGCCCCCCACCGCCTACCGCTGAAGTTCCAGAAGCCCCCCTTTAGAATGTGGCGATGTAGTTGCCGTCTTAGATCCGTTTTTGTATCTGTAGTTGCACGGCGGAGCATAAACGCCTGTGCCTTGCTTAGTTTCTCACTGTCAGCTCTCGGTCATAAAGCTAGCTAGCCAGCCTCTCACAAATTAATAAACGCTCAAATGAACGAGACGGAGCGCTGCGCAAAAAAAAACCAAATGGTTATCTATTTCCGAGCGGAGGTAGTATATATCTGAGCTAGCACTAAAATATTAAGCTAATTTTTGAAAAACTGAGTTACTTTTTATATTTAGTCTCGCAGAATAGTACTACGTATTAATAGTACTGCTACTATCAAAAATATCATGTGTTATTTGGTTACCATTAGTCCGCGGTACAGTACGGTAAAAGTAAAAGCCAGACAAATTTTGCAGTGGAAATCACAATACCGGTAGCAGCATGGACCATAGCCTCCCTCAACGACTCCAGCACGAGTCCGATTCCTGATCAAACTCCTGCTTAAGGGCTCCTCTTTCCGACAGCAGGTGCTGACACAACGGTCTCTGTGGCTCTCTCCACACCTTCACGTACAGATTCTGTGCGCGACAGCGTTGATCAGCGCACAGTTCTAAGTATTGATGAAGCTACACGGTGCTCACTCCCTCTTGCACAGCAAGCACCTGTACCAGCTTAAGCTGAAACGACTACAAAAACCATTCAGCCGAACACGCGCTGGACTGCTCTGACGCAGGCATCATTGTTCACCTTCAGCAATTTTGTTGTGACTATTGCGCAGAAAAAAATAAGAGTGAACCGGGACGTTCATTATCGACAGCGGATACAATTGAGGATGACATCAGATAATAATATAAGTGTTCCAACTCGAAATAATGATATTCTTTTTAATCAGCACTCCTGTGCCGCGTTATTAATACCTTCCAACGGGTAACATCTAATCATACGTATAGCGGTAACGATTTATGAAAATCTCACTGCAGTTGCTGCTGAGATTGCTTGCCCTTGACGAACGCCGTGTAACCTATGGCAAGAGTTTTATAAGTCTCCTTGAGCTCACGGTTCTCGCTCTGATTCAGCTCCTTGGCAACTTTCTTGGTGGAAAACCCACTCTTATACCAATCTTCGTACAGTCGATTAACCTTCTTTGAGTTTGACAAAGCCTTCTTGAGTCGAACCTCGATGAAGGGTTTTCTCTCGCCTTTCTTGGCAGGGTAATAGTAGACGTGTCCATTCTCGCCCGTAGCCACGTCGGTGTTGCGTAGCATTCGCGAGTTCTTGGCTTCTGTCTGGACGGTGTTGAAGGAGTTGATCGAAGATGTTGCTTTCGCTTTGCGGAGGTTGGAGCCACCGGCTGCAGAGACGCTGCCGTTTGCGATGGCAAGAGTCGCCACGACCATCATCAGGACACTGTGCATACGCATGTTCTTTCTTGGATAAATATTTTGAAGTGGGGGATACGCCGCTTGGCAGATTGAAGAGTGGATGACCGCCATTCATGTATCGAATAGCACAAAAGGCACGTACAGACTGATGTCACAGGCGGACCAGTCATGAGCGTCAACACGGGATGGCGCCATAGGATCGACTGGCCTCCAGCCGTCGGAACGTGAGGTAGTAATTTCCCGTTTAGAGAGTCCAACGCGTTCGATTCGCTCTCGTGCGTCGCACGATACAAGGCAGTTCTGAATTGAAAAGCGTACAGTTGAGTCAAAGATAGATTTGGAAACCTTCCATATATCATTCCCGTGTAAAGTTAGATCGATTTTCCTAAGGGTCCTTACAAAAGCCTTGTAATTTTGTGTAGTTCTTAATAAAACCTTGGATAAAGCATTTAGTCCCACCTTTCGTCGTGTTTAAGCATGAATATGTGACGAGGAGACAATGCACAGCATTACTGTGCCGTAGACGCGTCAGGATAGGGTAATCCCACTCGCAATCAGGATAATGTAATCCGACTCGCTCGGAATGGTGGGTGCTCGCTTAGTATTCATACATTAATGCATGAAGCGTCAAAAATCTTTAGCTGCATTTAGCATCTGGTTCAAATGTGTGTTCACTTTTGTACAGTAGTACTGAGGGTACCCCCGAAGCCTCGCAATTATGCGTACCGGTACCTAGTTTACAGCGAAGGAGTGGTTCCTCTTTGCAGCGATAAAAAGAAGCTCCATTTGCTATTACTTTGGAGAGGGATGATTGTTTTTAAGCAATCAAAAATGTGCTCCGTACGACATATACCATATTCCGGAAAAGTTTACTTAATGTTTACTAATGAGATACTGATTATACACTGAGTGGGATACTTGTAGAGCTAATTAACACTCGAGGATTCGGCTCGGCAAGCGAGCCGGCCTTCACCTCATCTTATACTAGCAAATAGAACCCCCAGGCTGTGCTAAAAACCATATCTGTTTCGGCAATATTTTACTAAGCTTTTTATTACAAACATGGTACTAGCCTACATTATTATCCGGCCTTTATGAAAAAGCTGCCGATAATGCTTTCCGTTATTTCCAAACCGCTAAGTCTAGATTTAACCGTAAAGTTCATTTGAAAATGTCTTTATCTAGTAAGCAACAGTTTTCTTAAAGTATGTAAGAGTTCACACCGCGTGCAGTATTGCTCAAATATGCCTCAGAATGGCCGCAATCATTTTGTTCAAACACATGCCGCAGCTTGTCCGCAATCACATTTCGTAGGGTACATGTACAGTACTGCACATGTACTGCTCACGCTAATTAACAGCTGCAGCTGTAGAGCGCCGGAGGAAACACAGGAAATACAGTACTGTACTCTGCACTCCGTCGACATGTACCACGATTATCTCGTTTAAGTCTACAGAGAAAGAGTACACAAGACATGACAGATTGTACATTGTGTCTCGTAAAGCTTAATCTTCGGATTTTACTTGTTGATTTCCTCAGAGTCTTACGCCTCTAACACCAGCATTTGTAGCGCTAATGACAATTGAAACCTTTTAAGTTTGTGTTAATGTACCGGTACTGTACATGTACTGTACAATGGGAAGCTATCAAAATCCAGTGCTCAACGTCCAACCGTCGGTAAAGTGTATGCTCGAAAAAGTGTGTGTACAGCACCAATACATACGCCAACACCACGGAGATTATATACCCTTTTAGATCGGGTCACAGGTACTTAATTTACTTGTGACAAATCACCAAATTGCTATGATTTACCTTTCCAAATGTATGTACAGTAATCGCTCTCCATTCCGGTACTGGTATAAAATAATATCCCTAAAATATCGATACAATCGCTTTAAGGAGGGTGTACTGACGGGAAACGGAGGCATAGCTTGCGAGCCGGAAACTCCCTGGCGAAGCTGGCACTGCTGATCCCGTCGAAGTAGCACTCGGCCGTCAGTGACCACAAGATTTGACCGACCTTTACGAGCCTAAAGATATCTACAACATGGATGAAACCGGATTCTGCTATGCTATGGCTCCCTCCAGCTCCATTTGCACCAGGGGCGCTCGCGGTGCCAAGAAAAGGAAGACTCGTATTACTCTTGCTCTCACCGCGAACGCAGATGCCGCTGATGAAAGAAGTAAAGCGGTCGGTCACACTAGCTACGGACCCGATGTAGACGTAGAAGATTTGCCTCTCAGTTAACCTTGTAAATGTACTGTAGCTTTTTTCTTTAAGAAAATATATCAAATCCTAGGATATGGTCGGACCACGATACCGGAAGTGAGAGCGATTATTGTACGAGCTTCTACGCTTATTGAGGGGGCTTCTGCACTTGTTGACCCCACTGATTACGCAACCTGCGTCAACAATTAAAGGGTTCAGCAAAATGATTAGATGCCACCTAGTGAATGGACGATTTATGAGTCTGGAACGAGAGCATACGCTTTTCCGGCCAAAAATAAACACTTTTTGGTGAGCGGTAGACATAATTTGACACGGCCAAACACTTATGCCTCGAACTGACCGCTGGCATACACTTTTCTGACCACTAGCAAACACTTAAAGAAAGGACGTGGGATTTCACCTCTTTTACGTACATCTGCACTTTCCGCACGGAACCTGCACAAAACGGGCGAAACGCTCATAATTACCTGACTTTGTCAATTAATTCTGAGCCGCTGGTTCACATTTATCTGACTTTGTCAATTAATTCTGAACCGCTGGTTCACATTTACCTGACTTTGTCAAGTAATTGTGAACTGCTGGTCCACAATTATCTGACTTTGGTAGGTAAATGTGAACTGCCCGTTCATAATTACCGCTGTCAATTAATTCTGAACCGCTGGTTCACATTTATCTGACTTTGTCAATTAATTCTGAACCGCTGGTTCACATTTACCTGACTTTGTCAAGTAATTGTGAACTGCTGGTCCATAATTATCTGACTTTGTTAGGTAAATGTGAACTGCCCGTTCATAATTACCGCTCCACAGTTCAGTGCAACCATTGAACATAATAATGCTAGCCACCAAATCGATAGAAAAGGTATTAAGTTTGCATGGAAGTTTTTTTGGGCTAAGCACAATTTTTATTTGTCCTAAAGAGCAGATTTGTAGGGCTATATAAATATTAAGCCCGCTAGAGCAGGATTTGTCGGTCAGGCGATTAATTCTGAACCTCAGATACTCTACTACCGAACCAGCACCTAAACGTTTGAACGATGCCCCCCCCCCCAAAAAAAAAAAACTCGTCTTAACCAAGCGTCCGAACTGCACATCGAGCTGGACTTCGTCAAACACCAATGGGATCAGTTTTTCTTGCTCAAGCATTTTCAGTGAGAACAGGGTCACCGAAATGTTCGTTACAATCGATGGCTGCACGGTTTGAGGAACTCAATACTCAAGACACGCGAGCTGGTCGTTTCGAAAACAATCAGCGCCAATATTGACCCAGCGTCGGGCGTTCGTTTTGGAAAATCGACAGAGCGAAAGTGGATTCCCGTTTGTGTGGAATGGCTTATGAAATAACTCGCTTATCACTGGATTAAGTCCTTGTTCGAACACGTCTATCTCGTGCTACTCAACCCTGCTAAGGTCCTTAGGGTTTTGTCAGAAACTCCAGAGCCGTTCTAGCGATGCTATTATGCACTTGCGCTTGACAACCGTTTCTTCCCCAAACGGTATCTCTTGGGACTCGGCTACCTTCACCACCACTCTCCTACAAGCGATTTGTCTTCAATTGGAGACCTGTTACTCTTCAGTCGATGACCTGCTACTCCTGAGTTGTTGTTACTCTTCAGTCGACGATCTGCTTATCCTTTACCTTTGATCTGCTTAGTTTGTATAGTGTCGGAGCTAGTATTAGACTGTAGCAAGTGTCCCTGGCTATCTGAGTAGAATGAGGCTGTTGATAGTTTCAACAGGTTTTTCGAGACCGGGGGTGTAGAACAGCGTATCGACGCTGTGATGGGGGACGTGGAGAAGGCTCAAGCTAATGGACTAGTTGCTATCGGTGGGTATGAGAACAGAAGTTGTATGATTGCTTTTTCCACGTACTGTGCAACTTACGAAAGCGTATCCAGCACCTTGCCGAGCCCTTTCAAGTTGTTGTCTACCTCGAATATAAAACTTGCTGCTGGACGGAAGACTAGAAACTTTCACGAGTTATTTCTTCAGTTAATGGGTGTGATGTTTCCAACGTAATGTAACGGAGTTCGAAACGAAGTTTTCGGGCTCGATGATAGAGAAGTCCATGTAGATTACTACGAAGTCTACGTACATGACAACGTAAGCAAAGTGTCAGGATTCCATTCAACAAGGAGCTGGCAACGGATACCTCGATGGGAAAAGCTCCACCGACGACGACAAGGAGATTAGTTAAAAAAACTTCTAGCGATATCGGAAGACTACTCTATTTGCCTTCCCATTTCTCTAGCGATCGATAGAATAACACCGTCCACAAGATTGGCGATTGGGTAATTAAGGGTAGCGCCGGTAAATCTCCAAGCTAGGTCAGTTGAGCCCTCCGTAGATTGGCTCCCAAGCCTTGATTCGAGCTACCTTAACCTTGTGCATTGCGCCTAATCCGGCGATCTTTAAATTGAGCCCGCAAACAATGTGCTCGCAGGACAAAACTTTTTTAAAGTAGTAGCAGGAGCGTTAGTGGGAGTCGATGCGCACCACCCACCCCTCTCTGAGCATACCAACATGGTGGGCCCGGCGCACCGACCACCTAACAGCAGACCTGTAAAAGTTTTTGGAGTCTTTTGAGTTTCCTTATCTTAAAGGCACTCGGGGAAAGTAACGACCCGGGACGCTCATTGCTCACGGAAACGTCGTCAGAAAGCGAAGAACTGTCAATCGCCTTTGTTTGGATTTCTGGACTATCGCCAAGAAACAAAACTTCAACCACCGAAGGCGTGATGGCAGCGTAGATAACCACTTCTCGCGCTGGATTCAACACGTTAAGTAATTGTGAACTGTCAAGGGTCATAATTATTTGACCTGGTCGCATTATTGTGAACCGCTGCAGCTGATCCCATCCGATGCATCAGTTTTGGAATCAGACTTGGATCTTGCAGGACCAGTGGCTAGCGTTGAATCAGGGGCGGAATCAGAAAAGAGAAAATGCCTCAAAAGTGCCTTGAAAAGCCAACTGGAGAACCCGACACCAAGCTCCTGCAACAGAGTGCCGGCCCGTACAGCCTGCGGCCACGAAATAGCCTACTTGCCCCTGTACGAATCTACACCCACGCCGCAGGTAGGTCTACAGAGCTTGTCTCGATTCCACTCTTCGCTGATGATATCGCCAGCGTGAAGGAAGGAGCTCCGATTACTAGCTCCGTGGTGGAGTATTGTATCTCTCGTTACACGAAACCTGAGCCAGAGCTCACGTTACCTGCAGGATCGGCTATATTTTCCGCCATTAACTACGCCTACATCAAGCACTCGGGTCGGGAGTCCAGCGCCCCCGACACAATTGGTGATTTCGATTGGAGTGGATACAAATATGTATTACTGCCTGTGGCGTTTAACGACCACTGAAGTGCTGTAATTATCCAGAATGGCAGTGATGCAAAAAAGATATATGATCACATCGACTCGCTTCACAATGGTCACGACAAGGGGTATATTTTCGCGTGTCTGGACTGGTGGTTTGCGGTTCTACACACGAGCCGTGGAAGATTCGAGGCAGCCAGGGGGTTTTTCTACACCTGCAAGCCCCGCCAGACTAATGCGGTAGATTGCGGCATATATATGCTGCACTACCTTTACAAGGTCGCCCAGCATATCAAGCAGCACAAGCCAAGTTCCATCCTGCTGCAGATTGAGACGCTCGCCAAGGGTGGCTTCAATGCCAGCAAGCCAGGACGTCTCTGCTTTCTCAGCTCACAACGACTATGTAAAAGCTAGCTACTAGGACACAGTTTTACTAAATTAATTCGTTTAAAATGACAATTTTTCTCTTCTCAGTTGATGTACGGCTTGCGCAAGCTAGGAAGGCCTCCATGCCATGGAGCCCATGGAGCATGGACCCGCGCTAAGCTCGAGCAAATGAAGACACGCTGTGCACAGGAAACAAAAGCCACGATTTGCTGTGCAACAGCGTGCTCGGCGTCGTGCAAACGCGCACTGGCCCTTCTACGTGTGAAAGTGTATACTGGCGGCTATTTTGTGGTGTCTACTGAGGCCGAATCTCATTCTAATGTGGGCTTTCACACACGATTTATTAATACATGTACTGTACAGTGCCCCTTTTGCCACGGACGATTCAATTCATGCCGATGTTTGCCGTTTAAACCACCGTTATACCAGGGGCTAATGGTAACCAAATATCATATGATATTTTTGATAGTAATAGTACTAGTACTTGCCGTCACTCTCACAATTGTCCCTCCCTCAGGATTGATTAGTAATACTTCAGCTAGTCGAGCGCTAACGACATCTGATTGGTGAATTTATCCCGATTACGCAATCTTTTAAAAATATAATATAGTATTAACTAATACTAAGCTGATATTTAATAATATCATATTGTCTCAGAAGAAAATATTAGGTGATATTTTTTATATTAAGTGGTCTACAGGTGATATTTTCACTATATTAACTTCACCGATTTTGGAGTTACCATTAACCCCTGCGTTATACATGTACCTTTATGTTCACCGAGTGTACAACATGCGCCCAGCGTTCTGTCGACACCAATTCAGTGTACACATGTACCGTTTTAATTGTGTGCTTTCGTCGGTCACACTATCCTTAATAATCAGATCGTCTTCGAAAATGTTTTGATCTTTTTATCGATTATTAAAGGATTATTTATTTCAGTTTTTGTTGGTCTGAAGCCGTCGAATTAAAAGCATGTCTCCAATCCTTGTTATGTTCGCGTTTCCAGTTCAGCCACCATATTATTGCCTTGCGGATGGCGACGATATAGTTCTGTGAGCCAAGTCGACATGCTGGGTTGTAATACAGGTGCTGTCAAGTTTGATTTTAAGTGCTTAAGGGGGTTATTTCATTTGAGAAACTAAAACGATGATGATAGAGTAAAACAGAGACTTCGGTTGTCATGCAAAGTACACTGCTACTGACGTAGGACTCAAATAATGACATTTTGTGTTTAAGCAACCGACAAATGGGCTGCACCGGTACTACCGTCTTCCCCCGCACACTACGCCTAGGCGCTTTAATAAAATAATGGAATTATAACTTTCGCGATAAGAAATTCGTATAGAACACATAGCAAAATACAACGCCTACTACATATAACAGTAGCATGTGTAATTATAGCTGTAATAGGAGGTGGTTGGCTGTCAGTGTTTGACCACAACTCCTCTCGTTCCTCTTGTCGGTTGCTCATTCCCAAGTTGCCATGGTGAAAAGCAAGCGCTGAAACTATACTATCAAAGAGAAGCTGGATATTCTGTCCCAACACGCCAAAGACGTCAAAGGAAAAGGCTTCTTTGCTTTAGGGAAAAAACACCAAATAGCTCCAGGAACAATTCGAGGGTGGTGGGATCTCCGCGACAAACTAAAGGAAGCTCTGAGAGACCGTGATATTACCACGCGTACAGCAAGAAGGCTGGGTGGGGGAGGAAGACCTGCCAAGCACGGTGATGTAGAGTTTCGTCTACATGAGTGGATTTTAGACAGAAATACTAGAGGACTGCGGGTCAAGGACGCTTTCATCCGGCGGCAAGCTCTGAACATCTACCGAGAGCTACATGGTCCTCAGGCATCGGGGTTTAGTGCGTCTACTGGTTGGCTGGCGCGGTTTAAACGTCGGAAGAACCTCGTCTCTCGGCGTCAGACGACTACACGAATACTGCCTGATAATGCTGGAGAGATTTGCCGTGATTTCATTCATCGTGTTCACCAACTCATCGATCTGCACAATATCAAGCTTGACAACATCGTTAACATGGACCCAGTACCAAGGTACTTTGAAACCGAGCCAAAGACGACCATCACGACTCGCGGATTCCGTGAGGTACTTCTAAAAAAGGGAGGGACAAGCCATAAGCGCTTCACTGCTACGTTTGCCATTACAGCCTCTGAAATCTTCCTAAAGCCCCACCTTCTCTTTTCAAAACTAAAGAATCGTCCGAAGTGCCCTGATGGTGTTCTGGTAGATGTGAATAGTACTGGCATGTGGAACGAAGATATCCTGCTGCGCTTCTCTAAAGCGGTGTTGTGTTCAAGGAGGGAGACCCAATTCTTTAGGGAGCCGGTGCTCTATTTGATCGATTCTTACGCGTGTCACGTAGCTTTGGCAGAGTCTACACTATTGGAGCGCTACAACATCTTTGTCGTGGTGGTACCGCCCAACATCAGCAGTATATTACAGCCACTTGACGCAGCTGTCAATCGTAGTTATCAATCGTTCTACCGGAACAAGTATGATGACTACATTAGCAGAGCGTTGATCGATCCGGCTATGCAAACCGCTGCTGGAAATCCCAAGATCCCCCATTACAAAACTGTCGCGGAATGGACGCTGGACTGGGTAGCAACTCGTCAAGCAGATGACATCAAGAAGGCATTTACACTGTGCGGGATTGTACCAAAGTCAAGCTTTAACCAAGACAAGCTTCATCAGCCCTCAAGAGACCTTCTGGAACCAGATCTTGACATGGAGAAATGGCACACATCGTATCAATATCTCCTTGATGAAGCGGATGATCGAGAGCAGCTCTGCGTATCCGCTCCTTCCTGGTACCTGCCCGAGAACGAGAGGCCAAGCTTGTTCTACTGTTTACTCTTTGGCACATCAACTGCTATAGACGACTGTGTTTACGAGCTGGTGAGCTACATGAAAACCCTGGACGATCTCGACGGTCTCATTGACGCGCATTATCTGGAAGATATTCAAAACGGAGACACAGATCCAGGGGAGTTGGAGATTTATGCCGCTTCAAAACTTCACGACTGGAACGTTGAGGTGACTACAGTAGACAAGGACTGCAAGGTGGTCTCAACATTTACTTACGAAGTAGAGAACCCGATGAAGACGGTGCATTTAGCTCGTAGCGGATCGTACTTCGCAGTTGAGGTGGATGGGTGCATTGTTTAATCTTCTGTATGGTGAAAAAATATAAAGAAAAAAATATGTTTTGTGCAAATATTTTCTTCATAAAATAATAAAACCTCCGTATTTTTAATGCAGTCCCCAAATGAAAGAAAACAACTGACCCTTACTATACGCATATTTATGTTGTGAACTGCACAAAGGCGGACTCGAACCTCGGTCAGTAGCATAGGAGGTACACCACTAAACAAAGTAGACCCTGATTGATTTGCTCAAACATTCATATTATTTTCGTCGCATAACGCCTAGGCGTTCAAAACGAATAATTCTATCGTATGTTGAAGACTACGCTATAGCGCCTAGGCGTTGTGTGCGGGGGAAGACGGTAGTATTCTCTAACCGACATCAAAAACTTAAGCTATCTCAAAGAAGATGCTGCTGAGTTTCTTCTCTTGACGAACGTCGCGTAGCCCTTTGGAAAGAATTATAATACGTGTCGCCCGAGGCTCACCTGTTTACACCTCTGATTTAGCTCCTTTGGCAACTCTCTTTGGCGGGAAAAACCCCACTTCTTTGTACCAAGTTTGCATACAGGCGGATTAACCCTTTCTTTTGGGTTTGGCAAGAAGCTTTCTTCAATTTAGCCTCGATGAACGGTTTCTCTCGCATCCCTGGCAGGGTAATAGTAGACGTGTCCATTGTCACCCGTAGTCAAGTCGGCACTGCGTAGCATTCGCGAGTTCGTCAATTCTGTCTGACGGTATTGATGGCGTTGACCGGAGATGTTGATTTCACTTTACGGAGGTTGAAATTATCGGCTGCAGAGAAACTGCCGTTTACGATGATAAGAGTCGCCACGACCATCATCAGGAAGCTCTGCAGATGCATGGTCGTTTGATAATTATTGTGAGTTGGGAAGATACGCCGCTTGGCAAATTGAAGAGTGAATGATCGCATCGAGCAGCACAGTAGGCGCGCAACCGATGCCACGGGCGGGACAATCATGATCGTCAACATTGGGATCCTCTCGGGAGTGCTCTGTAGGATGCGCAAGCCTCCAACCGTCGGAACGTGAAGGTAGTAATTTCCCGTTTGGAGAGTCCAGATTCGAAGCTCACTGAACTTAGTTCAGACATATCCGAAAGCCTAATACAGTACCGAACTGTGCAAGTAAATATCCACGAATAACGTTTTATGTTCGTGGGAATATAAAATATACCTGGATTAATTTATTCGGAGTGTACAAGGTTTATAAGGTTCAACGGGTTCTTTTCCATATAAGCGAATACACCCTAATAAAGTTTCGTATTAGCTTTTGTATTTGCTAAAATAGTTACGGAAACCCAAGATTAACGAATTCCGAATGCCTGAAAAAAATAATTGAGCAAACCTCAAAATAGCGCCGCAGCCCTCCCAATTATCATCTTTTAAGGAGCAGTTTGAGCATGAGTATTATCACACCGCTTAATACCTAGATTCTTTGTGATATTGAAATTTGTAAGGGAGGGCTGGCGTTCTTTTATTATGTGCACAATCAGTTTATTTTGTATGGGAGCTACTCGACATGTACAGTGCAATGCACCGTATGAAAGCCGTGTAAGGGTAAAGCCGCACCTTAGAGCGAAAATAATTAAGCGTCTTTTTGGATGAAGCTTATATTTTTGGCCGGGAGTGTAGCACCCATTTCGAGGGAGCTCTCATTTTGTGTACTGGTATTATAACATTGGCTCAACTGTAATAATACATGTATTAATAAGTATTAAATAGGAAGGCGTTAGCCCCTGAATCAAGAGACAATCTAACAACATTACTTCACGTACATGTGCCGGTTTTTAGCGGGTACAGTACAGTACATGTGCCGTAATACATGTTTACAAAAACAATATTGTGCTTTAAAATCGGCCTCGCATTTTGTGTGGATGAGAGTGGCAAGGGAGTTACTTAGGATTTTTGTATGCCGGGCAAAGCCTTCCAATTTTGTGCGATACAGGCAGGAGGGGGTGAATGCTATCTTTCAAGCAATACATGTGATTTAAGATCCGTGTGCGAAGCACAATAAGCACGGCTAAAGCCTCGCTTGGTCGAATATGATTAACGCTCAGGAAGGTATGGTCTTGGTTTTGGAGGGTGATAGAATTCGCGCCAACTTCTTGACTTTTAGAGGTTTGCAGTACCATGGCATCCGCTCTCCAGATTGTGCCCATATGCTCTGCCTTGTGTGGATGTTGGACGCCAACACCCAAGCGTCAACTTGGCGCTCGTCTGATTGTGGAATTTGATTTGTTCTGGAGAGCGATTGCCACAATCGTTGTGGGATTCGCCTTCAAGAGAATTCCAGCGATTCATCTAGGAGATCTTGGGGAATAATCATGAGCATTTTTGCCTGCAGCGCCAAAGATCCATGGGTAGTACAGTACTATAATACATGTATTCCACAAAAACTGTTTAATTAATATAATAGCGCCTGTATAAGCTCGGTACAGATAGTGGCGATTCGCTCTTTCGTAGTTCCATAATTCTTTTTTAGCACGAATTACATGCTCCCATACAGAAATTAACTAAAGTGTATTCGATCGACCTAACTCGTCGTTTTAAAAACGAATTATACATATCTGGGAAAATTATGCATTTTTTTATCAATAAGGACAGCTCGTTAAAGTTGGGTCGTGTGGCTGCTTCTATATGATTGGACAAATATATATTATAAGTTATTAATATGTTTTTAATTTTTATAAAGAGGAGTAAAAATATTTTCAACTATGGAACATGGCTATCATTTAGCAACAAAATTAAAGAATCCGATGACCTTGCTGGCCCATCTCTCCCACCTTGTGTCTTGAGAACTTAAGGCTACCCACTCTTATTGTGGCGGGGTCACGCAGCCAGCACCTTGCTCAGATGAAGTGCTTAAGGTCGCGTTAGTCCACGTGCTCTCGGCCTCAGTGGGAACGGTTTGCTACTTGATATAGTAGATGTAAGACTGATGTATTTATAAGTAAGCTTAGCTTGGGTTCCATACAAACAAGAGATTACCTATAGTGGAGCTAAGTAGTTATTCCCTGACTGGCTCACCTGGTACCGTGTACCGTGTACCAGGTGTCCACAAGAGTGACGGGTCACTCTGTATGTAACCTGGGGGTACACTGGATTGTATCCCGTTACATCCTCTTCCACTTATCTGAGAATCACCTGATTCTTCAACAAGAGATGCGAGAATTAAAACAGCCAAAGGTAAGTTCTTACACTGAGCAGCCACGAGCATGTAGAGGCTTTCAGTCAAATTCACAGTGATTTGTGCTCTTAGAGCACGCTGGGATTTACATCCCTATGCTCACAGCTGTGTTGGCCGCAAAGTCTACACTCAGAGCTGCCTTAGATCCTGCGCTAGCGCGTACAGTGCTTTGACACAGGGTGTAATAGCATCCGAACGGGTGGAATTCGCCCACAGCTCGCAACAGAGAACACGACAGTCGTCGCGAACGCGTCCGGAGCATGGTGCGAGGGACGACACCGACAAGGGCAACACCTGCCCCAGCACTAAGGGGGCTCTCAGCTCACCTCGGGTCATGCCTTTGGCTCCAGCAAGGATCCATCCTTGCGGGCGGAGCTTCTGCCATGTTTTTCTTTCGTCTTGGTTGTCATACCAACGGCGCGTAGGTGTCCTTTATCGACACGTGTACCGTGATGGTACTCAGTCGTGATGCAGGTGTCTCCCATCGACACCATGTACCTTCCGGTACACACCTTTGGTGCGGCACGCCCACCACAAGGTTACCTTGATCGGCGGCAACAGCTTCCACTGTGCTTCACCTGAACTGATTCA
>NW_003303686.1:549592-569333 GCF_000142945.1 Phytophthora infestans T30-4 | reverse complement strand
GCTCGGTCTGATAACCCAGAGCTTAGGAGCCAAGGATCACGGTAAGTACTCGGCGATCTGTCCGGATATGCTATCCGGACAGCCGCTGAGCTCAACGGTCGCCGGAACTCAGCTGAAGGGTCGGTAGAGATCCGAAACGACTACATTTTATTAGATATTTGTATGAGAAGCATAGGATTAAATAGGGGGAGCCGAAAGGGTTCCCAGAAGATAACAGAGCAGAATTTTCCTAGTCCAAGACACGTGTACACTTTTCCGGTAAGTCCCTGCATAGGGCTGAATTATGCCTGCCGTCAATACTCGAGAGGCATAGCTTGTAGAGTATTGACTGGTAGCGCCAACAGATTAGGTCGGTCCGGGTAGGACAAAGTCTCGTTACGCGCGAAAGAAAGTCCCGCATACTCAGCGGGCCGGTACGTCGGAACGCCCGGCAGGCAGCTCGAACGCAGCCAGTGCTGATGCGCGGTACGTGCATTGCATCACCGCGTAGACGCCTAGAGCAGCATCAAATCGTGGTATGGTCCACATCCTTTGCACCCATACCAGCGTCTGTTATAGGCACTTGTACCTTAATGGAACTCGATTATGGTGGGGCATATCTCACCACCATGCCACTGCGGCGTTGGTGTCTCGCATTACCACCGAGTACGCAGGCGGTACCAAACAATGGTGAGGCAATCAGCCATCACAACGGTGCCATCCTCGTCGCGGCAACAGTTAAGACTACGTGCGTTGCGTCGACCACCATCTGATCAGCTGTATGGGGACTCGTGCACCACACTTGAATTTATACTCCACGGCCCATTATACCCGGCGCGTTGCGTACATCACGTACCTCAACCGCTTTGTCGGCGGGTGAGACGCTCCGTTAACCCTACTGGACAGGTCGCTCATGTCCAAGGGACCTGTGCAGTGATTGCATCAGGTCCCCGCTTTGCCTCGTGTGAGGCTGCATGCAGACACTGCCGATTCGCTCAGCGATTCCGAGGCACCTAGCATCAGTGGCTTCCGTCGCCACTCTGTCTTGTTTGGCAAGAGCTACCGCGACTCTAGCCTGGCTGTTCGCCTCCAGTCTGCAGTCGATGTGCATCGACGCCTGGCTCCGTAAGGAACTTGGTCTCACCGCAACACCAGAAAGGAAAGGTACTTCCGAGCCGCTTCCCCACCTAAACGTGAGACCATAAAGTCTCTTGTGCCTTGTGATAGCCACTGACAGCACGACGGCTACTTGCCTCATGCAAAACCAGGGAGGAAAGGTAATTATGAGCCTCTCCCCCACTTAATCTTGAGACTACTGAGTCGCTCGTGGCTTGTGATCGCCACTGGTAGGCACGACAGCTACGTCCATCTGGACGTGGCCTGCGTCACCGGACATGGGGTTTACGGGTTGTCTTCTTCCCGAGGACTGGCGATGGGAAATACACGCTGGTAGTGTCTATGTCCACTGTCCATGTCCGCCGCATCCGTAGCAGCGGACCAAGCTCTCGATCGAGCTTAAGTCCATGGGTTCGGGCTCGCTGTACGCACCGGTATCATCGGGCTGTGTGACAGCAGGAGCAACAGCGTCGTTGCTGCGATATTCCTCTTTCCTAGGAGTACCAGTCTGCTTGTGGCTGTACTCTTCTTGGAGGGCGATTCGAATCGCCTCCTCCATAGTTGTCGCTTGTAACCGGAATAACTGGGTGCGAGCAGGACCGACCATCAGGCCGTCCATGAAGACTGTTGTTTTGATGCCTCCAGAAAAAGTATACCTTGTCACAGATGCCACCAACGTGCGCATCCCTTGCAGCTCACGTTACCTTGCTTACACGCGAGAAAGCGTGGGCGCTGGCGGAACCCGTTGTTCGCCCGTAGGAATGCGGCTCAAAGCTGTTCTTACAGCTGATCCCAGGATACAAAGCATCCAGGAGATGAGATGTCGTCTCTCTGGTGTATGCCCAGTGCTTGGCACATCCACCCAGGTTGGACAGGGCAACGACCACCCGAAGTGGCTCGTTCGAGATGAGACCCGCCTTCATGGTGATCGCCACCTTGCTGACCCAGAAGTGGAGGCTCTCTCCTTCCTTCCTCTCTAACGCGGGGACCTTCAGCCATACCGGCTTAGGCCTGGCTGCCTGGGGAGCGGCCATCAAGGCCTCCAAGCTCCCGCGGACGTGAGCGATGAGACCAAGCTCGTAGGTCATAAACGCGGCCACGCGTTCGTGTTGCTCGGCAGACGTCAAGCTGCGGAGGACATCTTGTCCAAAGATGTCTCCCATCTTCCGAATAGACTCGTACTGTGAGTCGTTCAAGCGAGCAAACTCACTTCAGTCCATCGTGGCTCGATCGTAGAGTGCACAGCGGATTCCGGTAGCTCATTCTACCCACGAAGGCGTAGGATTGACTAAGAGTACTACCAAGTGTGACGGGGTCCCACAGCACCTTGCACACAGGGAGTGCTTAAGGGTATTTACAACTCGCGTTAGTCCACGTGCTCTCGGCCTCAGTGGGAACGGTTTGCTACTTGATAGAGTAGATGTAAGACTGATGTATTTATAAGAAAGCTTAGCTTGGGCTCCATACAAACTAGAGGTTACCTATAGTGGAGCTAAGTAGTCGTTCCCTGACTGGCTCGCCTGGTACCGTGTACCGTGTACCAGGTGTCCACAAGAGTGACGGGTCACTCTGTATGTAACCTGGGGATATACCGGATTGTACCTCGTTACACTTACGTTGGGGAGGCCACGAAACTCAAGAGGACTTCAGCCGCTACCAGTGACCCACGTCATTGACTGTGTGATCAAAATCCGACACCCATCGCAAACGGGAACTACTGTCCTGCTATATGCTGAGCTGGGTAGTACAGCATGTCTCCATGATTATAGTGGCTAAGGCATCCGCCAACTGGCTGTATTGTTTTGCTAGGGTATCAACTTCAACTGGTTATTCACCTGCTGACATGGAAAATACAGACCTTTTTTTAGTGCTTTAGCGTGGATGCTTAGTCGGTGATGACGCGGGATCAGGTGGTTATCACGGCATGGAATAGTGCCCATTTAGCACGTAATCAGGCTCGAAGCACAGAACAAATACCATCGACTTGGCTTGATTGTTTGTTTGTTTTACGAGGGGAGCCCCAGGCTATACCATAGAGCGGGGGGGGGGGGTAAGCTAGCAGCGGCTGAGCCCACTTGTAGCACCACAGCACCGCTATCTCCGGAGCCGGTGGGTCGGCGGCAAACCTGAGCCGCTTTGCAGGTCATTGTGATATCATAAACCAGGCGTATGATCCCAGTGGTCCTGTCGTACGCCGTAGTCGGTCCCCCCTCCCTTTACGGTAGATGATAGTCTATCACCTCGTGTCCTTACGCCATACCCACAATTAGAAACCGGTGGGTGGTGGTCATAGGTAAAATTATAAGAAGCATTAATGGGGGGGCATCACACTGCATTAAAGATGATGATGATCTCTTCAACAGCTCTCGGCCACCTCCGGGCTGATCGGGGTGGGGATGTCTAACGCCGCCGCCATTAGAGTGGGGTATATTAGAAAACAAAACCTGCGTGCAAGCGCGGCAACGAAAGCCCGGGTAAGTCCAGTCTTGCTCGACCCGTCTCATCTCTAAGCGTGTAGCATAGCACGACGTAAGCACACAGACACCGAGCCCCCCCCCCTCCCCGTACGCAAAAGAGGTCCCCGCGCTGAAGGCTAAGACCGGCCTGATTGAGGCACCCAGAAAAGGCACAGGTCGAGCTGTATAGTAAGCTCGCGTAGTGCTTGAATACCATTAGAAGCTGTCGCCTTATGTGTCGACGCCGCGGCTCAAGATGAGCCGATCTCTCTGCAGCCAAAGCGCTAGCCTTCTACTGTCGCGTCCGTCGCCTTACAGAGCTAGAATGGTGCTTAGCCCTGAACAATGCAGCTACAGCCCCTTTGAAGTGGTCATTGGGGGGGGGGGGCTATTCAAGCGCATACAGACCAGCAGGCTAATCTGTAAATCATTGGGGGTCGTGATCACACCGACACACAATCCGGGAATGGCCGTTCTGAGCTGGGTGGACATTCGGTCGGAGAGTCGCGGCAGCATAGAGGGTGAGCGGTAACCCACTGCACATCTGTATGATGCTATCAGATTCGGTCTTCTGCCCTGCTATACGTGGACTGTCGAAGTCGAGCTCGAGCTACACGGTCGTGAGTAATATAATGATTGAGCTCGGGGTAAAACGCTGTATTTCCGAGCGTAGCAGATCAATATATATTCCGGTGGAAGGGTGTAGTCACAGTTAAAGAAGTTCGAGCGGGCGTAGCACAAGGAGCGGATTGAATGAGTTAAGTTCAAAATACGTGTATGCCATTCCAGTCGACGGTTTTCCTGTATCTGGCAAATGGTACAGGTTTTGGCCCCCACCGAACATGGCAGCAGTATAGACCCATTCACTTATCCACAGAGTTTAGTATATACCAAGCTCGTTCTTGGTCTGTTAGAGGCTTCGCCGTCAGTGCCCAAGACTCCAGAGCGCGCGGCCACGCCAATCGCACCGGCTTTTAAACACCCATGATAGCTCACTCTGTGAGCCCTGGTGAGGCTCGACTGGATAATCAAGAACAAACTGCATGCCCCCAATGTGCTCTAAATTGTACGATGAAAATCCCTACATAATTCGATCTGATTCTTTAAAAGATGTGTCGGTAGCCCAAAACAGCATTTGGGCTTTCAGTATCCTCGAGACGCTCGTTACAACTCGACGTTGCTTGTCCGAAGCAGTCGACATCTGCGATCACATCATGAGCTACCAAGTGAAGCTGAGTCAGCAACAAAGGCATTCCGTCTACAGAGATTTTTTTGCTGCAAAATCTGTTGAGGCGAATGCAAGCGGATTAGTTGTGATGCCCATTCGAGATCAGCTGTTCGAATTGCACACCGAATTGCACAGTTTTTCATATCACATCTCAGCGATTGTGACGGGTGGCAATACATATTAACCCCTCTAGTCCCGTATGCTGTATAATACAGCATAAGTGTTATAAGAGGTTTTAATATGCAGCGAACAATGAAGCATCAAACTTTTTCGCATACTGAAATTTGTATTGGTCGGTTGCAAATCCTAACGGTGACTGGTTTCTCGCACGTCGCTACTGATCTGGGGTTAGAGGAGCCCGTCTACGGATGCTATCGGGTGGATAGAGATTTGTGTCGATCGCGCTATCTCGCTCCCTCCCCACTACATTTAAAATCTCGGTCTCCCTCCGCCCCGCTCCGCCCAACTCGAACAGCATAGAAAAAACGTTCAAGCAGCTCTGGTGAGAGCTTTGCAAGCAAGGGTGAACACCGAAGCCCTCCACCGGCCTTAGTAGTGACCACCGCTACGTCCGCCCGGGAATAAGCGTGAAAGGAAAGGATGGCGTCGACTACTTCACCGGTACAGCTCGCACCACTAGTTTGCATCGACTACAGCAACTTTACTAACCGTTTTGTCCCCTCAGGCGAGAAAGCGCTACTGGAGTTTGCTCGACAGCGTGGCTGGTTAGAGTAATGTGTCATCGATGGAACTATTCCTCCGTCCCCTTCGTCGACAGCATTGACGGCACCGTCTGCAGACAGCGGAGCGTGCGATGATAGGTCCACTTCTGCCGCAGCTGATCGCGTCGAAAGTGAGACAGCAACGACTACCCCGCCTGCTAAAGAGAACGTGCCAGCTACGACGACCTCTACTGCGACGGCAACCACTGTAGCCAGTACAACTCAAGCTCGGGCTTCGAGTCCAGTTACTTCGGATAATACAGCACAAGCTCGGCCCTCGACCGCAGCTGCTCGACCGGCTACAGCACAAGTTCGGACTGCGAGTGTGGCTACTCGGGATGCTACAATACAAGCTCTGACTGTGCGTACTGTTACTCTGGCTTCTACAGCACAAGCTTCAAGCGTTATCCTGTCTGATACAGCAGTAGAAAACACGATGCCGCTGCCTCTTCATCTTGATACAGCAGAAGGTCATGCTGCAGTAGAGGAAGAGGAAAAAGGTGAGGATCCCGAACTTGATGACGTTGCAGAGTTCAACATGCACGATTTGAATGGATTCATTTCCGCTTTGTCCAAGTGTGAATGGTCTCAAAATGCGGATGCAGACGATCCCAATCTTTGTGACTCGGACTCGAAGAGCGGCAAGTCTGATGATATTGATACGGAAGATTATATTCACCAAAGCGTTGCGAGGGCAGCCTGGAAAGCGCCTAGTCGTCACCGACAACTACTACACCTGCGTGCAGCTAGACGAACGCCTTCTGAGAATGGAAATCTACACAGTAGGCACAACACGCGTCAATCTGAAAGGCTGGAGCGAGCGGATCCAATTCACCAGTAAGAAAAAGCAAAAAAAGTTGCAACCTCAGCAACCTGCAAACAAAATTGAGCGCGGAGCGTACCGTGTCGCGTATAATCCACGGATCCCAGGGTTGGTCGCCGCTAGCTGGAAGAATTCAAATATCGTTAGCTTCATGGCGACGGGATGCAGCACGAGACGGGTTATGAAAGCGTAAGGGGGATGGCGTCTCTCTTGAAGTTGCGTGCCCCGAGCTGGTTCGTATCTACAACAAAGGCATGGGAGGAATAGACCAACACGATCAGCTACGACTTCACCGCTATTCTAATCAGAAAGCACTGCGCCATCGATCCTACTACAAAAACCTGTTTTTCGGTATCGTTGACATGGCATTAGTCAATGGGTTCATTATACACAAGTTAGTGATGAAAGAGCAAGGCAAACCTGCTCCCACCCATGCTGACTATTTGGCGCGGCTACACGTGGAGCTGCTTGCGCCGCAAAAGGTGGCCTTTCAAGGCAACATGCACGCCCAAAACCTACTTTCGACCCCACTGGCAGGACAACCGCACGTGCTGACAAAAACTGCAAAAACCTGCAAGAACAAAGTCCGTCTGTATTTATGCAAAGTATGTTCGGCCTATTCCGACAAGGAACATCGCAGCTTCGAGACGCCGTACTCTTGGGAAGAATGCTTGCTTACCTTTGGGGGTCGCGTGGCTCTCTGCAACAAGGTTCGCAGAGAGGAGCGAGGCAACACCGACACGTGCCATCAGACATGGCATATCACCTGGAAGAATGGCACCATCATCCCGCCGGACATGAGAAAGAAAATTAGATTCAGGAAAAGAAAGCTGCAGGAAGTAGATGACGAGTAGCTCACCTCTGATCTAATGTGGAGGAAACTTTGCCCATTTGTTGTTTACACAAGTCTTTGCTTGGCAAATGGGCAAAAGTTTCCTCCGCGGAAAGCGCGGGGTAGCTGCAGCGCTCTCCACGCCACCAGGTTTGGCGCGAATCGCCACGACGACTTCCGTACATCGAGTATGAAAGGGTAACGAGTGCTACAGACATTTTTCACGATTTTGCACAAAGTGTATCCATCAATCTAGCCAATTAGGACTCTGGCAATCACTGGCCGCATCATAAATTGTACTAGAATCCGGCTCGATTGCTAGAAGGGGGCTACAAACAGATAAATTTCACACAGGTACGCCGTCATACTATAGGAAAGCTTATTCCTTTTGCTGTATAATACGGCATATGAGGCTAGAAGGGCTAGAAGGGCTAAGCGTTTTTTACAAATTAAAAAAGAAGAGCATATAAAATAAAACAGAGACCTATTTCAATCAGATCGGCTATGCTGGCTAGTGCTCCTAGCGTTCAACAGATTTAGCTACTATTTTTGCTGCACAAACTGGCGCATGCGGAATATTGTATTATGTATGGTTTCAGTAAGCCAAACAAAACAACAGCAACGACCAGGAATCGTTTCGCACCTTTTCCGCAAAATCATCCTTAAACAAACTGAATGTGAAATACTTTTTCGCAGTGACACGAATGTTGATCAAGGTTCGTAACGCTTTTCGATCTACGCGATACCGTGGAATTAATTATGTTCATGCCTCCACATTGTAAAAAGTGGTATTTTGGCTGTTTTATTAGACCTCTTTCTATGTATTATGGTCTACTTTCTAGGTTGCTGTTCCGCTCTACGTAGTAAATACGCGTTAAAGCAGTACTATCAGATGCTCTTAACCCTACCGTGATACGATGTAAGCTTAAAAAAATGTGAAATATCCACACAAAATGTAAAACATGCCTAAATTCTTGGTTTAGCCTGCTACCCGCAACCTACAATTTGTCACTACGCACGTTTAACTTAATTTATTTATTATTAGATTTTCGAAATTCTAGCATCTGTGAATGTTGTACAAATACTTTCGTATTGTGTATAATTGTTAATCTTACGATTCATTCTTCTAAATTGAGCAAAAGTAACAAAACCAACCAAGATGCTTGGGTTTTACAAGGGTCTGCCACAACAAGCCTTTACAGCTCGTCTGGGCTTTTGTGTGCGAGTTGGGCAGTAACTATTGTCTTCAACAAGACCACGCTTGGGGGTGTACGCTTTTTTTCTTTTGGTATGTGTTTCGCGATGCCAAGCATGTATCGACCAAAATTTTAATCAATAGCGCTCATGCTTACTTGCGCGCGCGTATACACAACCTTTTACTGTCTCCAGCGCTAAGTGTGAGATGCATGTTGGTGGAATAGATCAGCGACCAAATACTTGACTCCGCGTGCAGAAATTGAGTTTATATGCTTCATTCTATACACGTTCTTTCGAGCACCCGTCAAGGAAACACTTGCTTAGGAGCAGCTTGGAAAGTTATAGCTGAATTTGAATATGATCCCAACAGACACGTCACCAATTTCCAGATGGTCCGTTAGCTGTCCAAAACAAGAAGTTCATACTCAAAGTTGAACAACCGTTGACAAACCGCAATGCATCCGTGGCGCAGTTAATTAAGATTCGATTGTGCCTCAGCAAACATTGCGTTCTGTCTTCAATGTTCTAACCTCCTCAATAGTCAGGATATGCATGGGATGCACCATGATAGCCAAATTGCTCTCGTCTTTCTGTTGCTGAGCCGCCGTATCTCCACGTCGATCTCGTGATGCACGTTGGGCGTTTTTCGTGACCACCGTACATATTCACAATCCTCATCGTAGTATTAGAGGAGGGGGGGGGGGGATTTTCGCCTGGTGAAAAGCTATTACCACTGTCGAGAATTCGCTTACAGCTGGGGTCACCAATATACTTCTCCTCGCTTTCACAACTTTGGCGACGTCGCACTCTATTTGGCTGGTATCGAGTTATTTCACCAGGAAGTTTCTCACTGTCGCTTGATAAAGGGGTAATCGAGATTGAAGACGGTGTCCCTGGGACACGACGGTTACCATCGCTCTCCATGTTAGACGCTGTCGCGGAGGCTAACGGTTCGAAAGTTACGTCGGAGCTACACCTGCCTGAAGTGTGTATAGGCCAATGATCTGCTTGTAGAGCCAGCTGCCAGTATGTTTTAAAGGTATGCGCTTAGATGCTGTGGTTGTTCGTGTGATTTAGAAGAAACGAGAAGTGAGCTAGAGAGTACGGGTTGCAAATACAACCTTCGCATTCATACCCAAAAAGGCGACGCGATAAATCAGACACGCTTAGCTCAATAACGATTAAGAGGGCAGGTGCTCACGTACGACCAAAACGCTGCGCATTTGGATGAGAAAACATATAGCGAATAATCATTATAAAATAAATGGACATATTGTTTTCTGATTTTACAAGAGCAGCCATTATTAGCTATAGCCACTATCTTCCGTCAAGTGTAATGGGTTGTTTGAAGAATCATCCGTGTCGTCCCCTCGTCCGATACGTAAAAACCTATCATGCGACTGTCGGATCTATCCAATTTTTATCCAATCTCTTCTGGCTCGTTATAATTATCGTATAAATGATCGCTAACCCCTTAACCCTTCTACGAAGGCTGTTCCGGATTATCCGTGATTATAACATATGAAGTAAACTATACCGGCAAATCAGTACTTTATATCATGTATGCAGCCCTTTTGTCTGACACGTGGATTGCCTAGAGAATGTGATTGGCTAATCGTTAGAGATGGGCAGTACGAAAACCGTCCTAATTACTGTCAATTGCGATCTCCCTGCAAAACCGTTGGGCATTACCCAAACGACAACACAACAAAATGTGAACATCATTCCCAAGTGCCATTCATTAGTCTTCTTCACTCTCGCTACAGACCTCGCGTCTACGCTTCTCTACAAACCGGATTTTGTGCTGCATCTCAGCAGGAATAGCCATGCCGTTGCGCCAGCTCTGGTGCCATACTTCGTTGCAGGTGAGAGCGCTACCGTGGTCTAGTCGGCGAGCCTTATTGCATAGAGTAACGCGCCCCGTCTTGACTCTTGAGCACGTCGCGCAAAAATAGCTCGTTTCGAAGCTGCGGACGCCAGGACCCGCGTACGCTGAGCAGACCTTACAGAGCCACTGGCGGCGCTTGTTTCCGTTTTTCTCTTCCGTCTTCTCGAGCGTGTGCGCGCTTCGAGGAAGTGGCTCGGTCACGAGGTCTGCTAAGTCATCGTCCCCGGCAAAATCTTCGCTTGTCTGACTCAACAGGGCAATATGTAGTCGCCGCATGAACACGGCATGCGTGGGAACGGGCTTGTTGAGACGACGCAGGGCGATCTTGTGAATGATAAAAGCATTTACCATAGCAATATCTACTAAGCCGAGAAAAATGGTCTTGTAGTACTTTCGCATGCGGATGGAGCGCTGGATTGAGTACCGTTGAAGTCGTAGTTGATCATGAACGTCCACACCTCCCATCGCTTCATGGTAATCTCGAACCAGCTGAGGGCATGGGACTTGGGAGATCGATCCGCCGGGCTCTCTACGGGTGACGTGAGTAATTTGGGTGGAGCAACCAGTCGCTAAAAATGTAACTGGCTTGCTGTCCATCCACGACAGAGCTACGAACTCGGGGCGATCTCTCCATACAGCTATTCGGTAAGTTCCTCTGGCCATTTTCTTCGGTCTCTTTTTCTGCGTAAAGTCAATAGCTTTACACCACCTTTTCCGGTCCTTGCGAATGGTCCCGACGTGGTAGTGGCCCATACTGAGGAGTTTGTCCGATAACGGGATTGACGTATAGAAATTGTCTGTACAAATAAGCCTCTGAGAAGGCTGTCCTTGTAGTACGCGCGTCACATTCTTCACCACAGCTCGCTGCGCCACAGCGTCTTCGTTAGCGTTCGCTTTCCCGCAGTAAATTTCCAGTCTACACATACAAACACACCATATTGTTAGCGATAAGGCGAATACAATATGGATAGTGCGGAACACATTACGGATGCACTGAGCCAAAACTTGCACGGATATCCGTAATAAACGTACAACATACCTCGAGAAGTACGCGGTGTCCGTGCAGCACGTCATGTAGAACTTCGTACCCCACTTGTTCGGCTTGTTGGACATGTACTGGCGCATTGGATTGCGGCGGTGACGCATTGGCACCATCCCCTCGTCGAACGAAATTCGCGCACCGAGCCGATATCCGCGGAAGAATGTCTTCTGCAAAGCTTGAATAAAAGGACGGATCTTGAACGCACGATCCGCACTGTCGTGCTGCCGGGCATTGTCGTTGAAATGCAAGTAGCGAGCAATGTCGTGGAAACGATCCCGACTCATGAACTGTCCGAATGTACCGCGGGATAGTGCACCCTCAGCCTTCGTAATCCAATGACGACTGAGACTCTCTCGGCGCGGCTCCAGCGTTCTCGCGACAAGTAGTCCAATAAAGCAAACAATCTCATGGGGCTGTATTGAGCTCTTGCGTTCCAACTTTCTTCTGTAATCCTCGGTAGTGAGTACAGCAGTCGATGGAACGGTCTCACGACGGAGAAGGGCACGTGCTCGCATCTGCTGGGCGATAGATTCCGCACTGCCTCGGCGAAACTTGTTCGTTTCATTTGCGATTTTTCGCCACAGCTCCTTCGGCAAGAAGAAATAGAAGATCGCCAATGGGTTTTCAGCGTAAGCTAATGCAGCGCGAGTTGGACCAGACGGACCTTCGTAGAGAGAAGAGCCCTCCCGCAGTACTTGACAAGACTGCTGCTCCATGTAGACGTCCCAGCCTCCTGCGCGGAGGCTACCCAAGTCTTCACTAGTCAGATCAAAGTCCACAGGCACATCATCATCTTCATTCGCAAGATCGTCACCACTCTCGTCACTGGCGACTGAAGCAATGTCGTCCACAGATTCATCATCATTTCCATCTTGGAGAATGAGCTCTTCGTCACCTTCTGCATCCGAATCTAGGGCTCGCAACCAGTCCTCTCCTCCCCTGTTGAAATCATCAGCATCGAGATCCTCGAATAAAGTGTCCCGCCACAGGGCATTGATAAAGTCATCAGAATCAAAATCGTCAAGAGAGACACCGGTTCAGAGGCCAGCACGCGCGGCATTCAGTGCTTCCGGAATTGCCACTTCCGGATTATCCGTCCTTTCAGCAGGAATATCCGGACCAGTCTGGTAGGTAGTATCTGGAACAACTTGGGTGGTATCCAGAATAGGGGGTTCTGTATAAACCGTTATAAATACGTTAGTAAAGCTCAAGAGGGAATGCTCGCTAATGAAGCATCGGGACGTCCGGGCGGTCACCGGTCGGCTGTTTCCGACCATGTTTTCTTCGGAATATGAGCCCGAGTCCAAACGCTTCATTGATCCCGGATTATCCATCGAGCGCTATGACATGTTTAGGGTATCAGAACCGAGCGATACAGATGGGTCCTATGCTTTAGGCCCCGGATATTTAGCCTTTCGTGAGCCTGCACTTTTGATCTGACTACACTTTAGTCTAGGAGCCGAAGTAGCTAGCGAATGAAGGGGGGGGGGGCTTTTCACAAGCTTTAGTGCTACCGCAAATATTCCGCAAATCCTTGCAGTGGAAGTACACAGGGTGCTTCCCGTCTCATGTAACCAGGGTACACTTAGGGTTACGTACCCCGTTACACACTCCAAGTAGAGTACCTTAACTTTCTGTTAGTCAATATATTGCGATGCTTATTTCTCTCAAATACACTACAGTGTGGCTCCCAAACGCCTTTCGAGCACTTACGCAGAGAAATGAGCACTAAGACGTGTTTTAGGAGAAACAGAAGGACTCTTTACAGTACTTCAGGTACATCAAATTTTAATTTAGCCAGTATATTTTCCTACGAAAACGAAGGCGATAGCGACCATTTTTGGTAGCGCTAGTTGCATGTCCTACTGAAATTGCTCGGTAATTAAACAGCCCAAATCTACAGAGGCTAAACGATATTGTGAGACTGTAGACTGTTCGATTTGCACCACGGCACCTACTAAGTTTCCTAGACTACGTAGCGAGTTCTACTAAATAATATACAGTATACTATATCATTAGTATCCCCTAAGATTGCACTAGGGTTATAAATATGAGGCGGTTCTGGCCAACCAAGATACCGCTAAAAAAACTAGCGTCTTTGAAGAGGTATTCGTTAAATCAAATATATAAGAGTAATACCGGTTTTGAAAACAATTATTATGTTTATGAATCGAGAACAACAGATAGAATACTCCGTAATAGCTCCAACCAGTCTACATCATTGAGTCTCCTAGAAAACACTCTTGAACCAACCGACGGCTTATTGAGTCAACTTGTACTGAGCGAGGTGCGTCGCTGCAAAAGCGAATAGCCCTCGGTCCTCGCCTTCAGACGCCGGTGTATTCTTCTCCAGCTCGCTGAAGTCGAAGACCTGCGATTGCTCGCTTGAAGACATGTCGCCCGAGATCTTTTTGAGGCTGGCCTTGTCGATTGTAATAACCATCGTTCCAGTGATATTGTTGTACTTGAAAGGCATTTTGTACGCGAAAATGTCGTTGTCCTTGCCATCGCCCTCTAAGACAGTTGCAGCCAAGGAGTCGGGGCCGGTCGTAGTCGTGGCTGAACTTTTTCCCTTGGTACCGTCCTCCACGGCTAAAGCAATACCGTTGCTGCACGCAACAAGAGCTACTGATGTGGCCAACAAGACTTGAGCAACGCGCATCTTGTAGAGACTTGGTTCGGTGGTGTCTTCGTCGGTGGAAGTAAATCGAAAAATGAATCGGAACTTAGTACCGGTAACAGGACTAACGAAATGATGAACTGGAAGTAACGCTCCCGCGTGAAAATTGTGCACGCGTTCGCACAAAGGGAGAAGAGCCGATCGTAAGATGGGGCCGCGTAGAAACGGTGTTATCACTCGTGGACGATTGCAGTCACGTACTGTTATTACATGTATGTGCTGCAGTTCTTGCACCCTTCCTTAGTGAAAATGCTGGGCAATGAGGTGGAAACAATTATTTGATTTACGCCCATATTAGACTGATTGCCTTATGAAGGGAAGACGGCGTAATGCATTCGTTGTGAGCCTTGCTCACTACAGTATTTTTTTACCATACATGTACATGGTAATCATTTTTGATGTATACATGCAGGATGATAGGAACTCAGATGCGTTTAAGAAAAAACATGTATTGTATCGGTATTGGACAGACCTCCAATTACGCTCCATTTTTCTCTATACAGTACAGTAGATACAATTTAGTACATTATTAGAGAAGTAGTGTGAACGCGATAAAATTTGTCTGATCGATAGGTTCACCAAAAATTTCCATAAAAGTGCAATATTTATCGCAGAGAGAGAAGGTAGTATATTTAGCTGTTAATTGAAATGTAAATTATATAGCAGCCACAAGGCGTCAAATTACTTTTCTGACCCACTTCAAAATGACGATTGGGGTTAAATCATTTACGAATAAACTAGTGCTATTGGATAAAAAGCATCCGTGATTACGCCTGTCGCAGAAAACCCTAGTGAACCCCAATCTGTCGCTCCTACTGTAGATCAATTATATCTCACTCAGCATCGGTACTTAAGTATGAGACCAACACGACTCCAGAGCCAGCAAACATTTGACGAAACTACACTTGACAGCCTTCGCCTTTTCTAATTAAAAAAAATCTCCACCATCGACATTCCTTAGTTGGTTAAGTTTATATTTCTATAAAGAATCTTGAAGTGTGTCTGATGATTGGTCAGTGGTTTTTGCTAATGCATCGGCTTTCGGAGACCTCGCTCTTGTTCCTTGAGAGAGAACCCATTGAAGTACGAATCAACTACCGGTAGGCAATCTCATGATAACTTTATGTGCTGCAACTGCAACTATAACATGTACCAGCTGGGCATGAATGCAGCATTCAATGCCCAATGTGCAATAAGGGCAAGGCTTTCGACCTCAGCCCCACACTACACAGATATATCAGTCAAAATATGAAATCGTCATTTTGGACTGGGCCAGAGAAGTAGATAATTCACAAACCTCGGTGAAAACCAACATGTAGAGTTTAGTCACCTAAAGGAATCTGCGAGGCGACGATGGTCCGGGACGCGGCAATTCACAGGTTCGCCCAATATGCTCACAGATTGAGAATTTGAAGAGAATCTAGACACGTGCAAGAATGAGAGTCCTCCTCACTCGTTTGCAGAAGTTCCTCAATAGACGCGCGGTAGTGGAGCAGCCCCAGATCCCTGTGCCGGTCCCAACTGGTCCGAGAGCCGAGAAGAGCTTCATCATGGTGTCGTCGCGTGACGCTGAAATCTATCCATTGGTGTTCTGTGTGTCGGTTGGCTTCGCTATTGGCGCTTTCAGTCTCGTTCGTCACCTGCTGCTTAATCCTGACGTCAACTTGAGTCGTGAACGTCGCGAAACGCCAGCGTGGGAGCGCTACCAACCCGAGGACGGAGAATCTTTCTCGAGGAACCGTCACCACCTCGCCAATCTCAAGCCGAACCCGGTCAACACATTCCCAGGAGCTCTCACGCTTCAAGAAAGAACCGATGAACCCTTTTCCAAGCATCTGTAAGGAACTGGCAGACGGAAGACAAGTCGAAGAACCCTTTCTTTTATTTGGAAGCGTGGTGCTTGATGTATTCTTGATAAAAAAAATTAAGGAAAAACGCTTTTTGCAATATTTCAGGTAATCTCAAGGTAAAATGCCATTGCACAACACTTAAAATTCCCTCTCAGCAGCCAAATTCATAGCTTGGCTCGTGCATCCCTCAGTACATGTGCGTTCTAGCTACTTCAACATATTTTAGCCTACCACTAAAAGCAACTCCAACCATCGCAGCAGTAGTGCATCCTTCTGAACGATCAGAGTGACAGCCTCGAGATGCCCACGTCGAGCTGCAACATCCATAGCTCTAGTGGTGCAGCTCAGCGTCCACAGTAGGGTCGTCGATATACTCCGCAAGAAGCCATTTGACAGCACTAAGGAGGTCGTTTTGTGCAGCCATGTTCATCGTCCGGCAGACACAACATGTGCTGGGCCACAATTGGCAGGTACATGTATTACGGTTTGGTAATATTTCGTGAGGGAATTTCCTTGATATTACTTTGTCACCTTATTTTGTCACTCATTATCGTTAACCAACACCTCGGAGCCATCCTAGAAAACAAAAATTAGGATCGATATGAACGAAATATTGGAGAGCTGAGAAGTCCTTACCTGCATTCCGTAGTAGCTCACTTCTGCGTTGTCCTCGTCTAGCAGCATCGGTAAACTCTACCGACGATTAAACACCAAGTCAGTGGTCACAACATAAAAACAATAAGTCTACGATACACACTTACTCTCGAGTCGGTACGGAAGGAAAGCACTTGAGCAGGGACTTGGATGCCGAATTTCGTCTCGATGAGTACTTTGAGCTGCGATACCTTCATCTGTTGAGAGATTTTCTTGACTAAAGGTTCGAAACCAGTCGCTTGCATTGACATTGGGATGATGCTGACTTTAATGAGACTCGACGCCAACTTCCTTGGACCAGCCGTAGATCCACTATCCGCAGTGTAGCCATTTTGATCAATGGAGATCTCTGGATGCAGCTCTCGCAAGCGAGTGAAGCGTGGATGAGCTGCTAATACACGCCCATATTCGGTCGTATCTTCGCCGATCACAGCCAGTTCGTGCAAGATTCGCTTCAGATAGAGTTGTTCTGCTTCCTTGCGCTCTTTCTCGCGGACTGGACTTGCATTAAACACTGCGATGTGGTCAGTTCTTGCAACAACCAGCAATCGAGCTTCGCCCAGACTCATCTGCGTCGTCAATGGGTTCTTTGAAAAGCGTAGAGTATCCAGCAGAGGAAAAGCATTCAAAGCGTCAATAGAAGTCCACGAATCGACCAGATTCTCACTCAGCGACAGCGTCGTAAGCTGCTGGAACGAGGTTGGCTTCACGTCAGCCACGAGCGTCACGATCTGATTCCCGTGTAAGAAGAGCTGACTCAAGTTCGCGAACTCCCCAACAACTTGCAGCACTTTGCTCCATGATTTCAAGCGGTTGAGACTCAAATCCAACACCGACAGCGTCTCCAACCAGCCTCCAGTTGGCTCCCACTCTGTCAGCTGGTCGTCTTCGTACTCGTTGCCTACTACATGCAGCTGTTCCAGCTTGGGCAAGTGGCGTGTGATGATCGCTCCCACATTTTTCCATGATAGCAGAGTGTAGCTTGGCACCAGCACCTTCAAATTCTCAAAAATTGCTAGTTTGCTACTGTCATTTTCTTCCTCAATTGTCAACTTATTCCCGCTTAGAATCAGCGTCTCCAGTAGCGGAAGTTCGCGGATGACAGCAATTATGTCACTCCACTTGCTGAAAAGGTTCCTGGATAGGTCCAGTTCCGTTAAATTTGGGGCTAATTCCCCCAGTCCTTGTCCTCCTAACTCGACAATTTGAAAGTGAAATTTTATCGATAGTTTGCAGCGTTTGCTGGGTGCTGAGCTTCTTGGCTCCCACGAATTCAATGGGTTTCTCGCTGCCCAGCGTCGTGCCCACCTCTCCGGCTACCACCACGTCACCTGGAGTTCCTTCCTCTGACTTGGAATATTGTTCTTTGTTGGAATATCTTTCATGCAGTCGCTGTAATAGCGAACTTCGTTCGGCTGTCTTGTCAAAAACTGAAGCTTTCACGAACGAGCGTTTGTAGCTCACTGGACTTCCGTGTCCTGACACTTTGCGGCCTGGAGGCCCCGAGAAATGCACCACGCGCTCTCCACTTGGCAACTCGACGCTGCCATCGTTCTTGCCGCGACCCCACTCGTCCCACTCGATGCCGTAGTACAGCGTAGATGCATTTTTCGCTGTCACCACAGGGCCAACGTAGCGGACGGTGCCCGACGAGCCAGAGCCGTCGTCCACCCGGTCTCCAACGATGAGAACATGCATACTGTATAACGAGAATTTGGATGATATTAAAACAAAAACATTAATTTAGTTTTCAAATTAAAAACCTGAGATCCTCAAAGAAAATTTATTTATTTCATGCTATTTATTTTGTTTGTGTCCGACCTCTTCTCATGGATACCTACTAGTGTACATGTACTTGGCGTGAGTACTGCAGTCGCTGGATGCGATTGTTGATGGCGGCACGCGTCTCCACCGTCGGCCGTCGGGGCCAAACGACAGCGGGGCTGCGACGGTCAAATCGCTCGCGGGTGGAGCGCCCTTTGCCGGAGAACTGCAGTTCTGTTGGTTGGTTGATTGTTTATCAGCAATACAGAATCAATGCACGAGGTCGAGTCATCCGTCGCACGCTTTGATTACAGTACAGTGTACAGTGTACTTGTACTTAGGCAGATGGGCTCCCTCTGCCATCTTGGACTCCATGATGGAGGGCATTTAATCACGATCCGGGCTGACCATTTGAATTCGTCAAACTGAAGCAGCGATTAACGACGTTTAAACTTTGAATTAAAGCTCACCGTCAAGTCATCCGCGCTGTCCACCATACATGAGACCTGGTTGGGTCGAAGCACGCGTGGCTGGTTCGTAGCCAGGGCAGTAGACGTGATGTTTCCACGGTAACGTCCCACTACCGTTCTGAAGACGTCACACAAATTGACGCCCTGATGGTTCTGTAGTCGACTGGAGCAACGAGCTTCTGAATGTGAGTCTCTTTTTCACTAGGAATCGATTGGCGCCGAAGGAAAGAGCTGCATGTACATGCATTTCCTTATCTGCTGCTCAGTGTAGGCTTTGGGCTTCTGCCACTTCCGGATTAGCACCTATGAGCTCGATTCCGACATCTGCAGCCGTTCCGAGCTCTCCGGAGCCCACCAAGATAACGTTAGCGTCTCCATGAGGCCGTGAAGACCCCCGTGGAGGTTGAAGGCGGAGCTCTCGAACCTGGCGGTGCTCCGTCCGTCTTCTCGTGGCAGCACGTCGGTCTGCTCGCTCATATCGCTTCGGTTGGCGTCGTCTACGGCACGTTGTCGGGCGTCATCTACGCCGTGTTGAACAACTACCTGTACATGTCGGCGGTGCTTACGGCCACCGCTCAAGCGCTGGTGAGACTACCTCGAGCACTGCGTTTGTTCACTGCGATCTTGTCCGACTGCTATCCGATCTTCGGCTACCGACGCCGTCCGTACCTGATTCTGGGCTGGCTGCTGACGTTCGTGTGCTGCTTCCTCATGGCGGTGCTGCCTCTGGGCGATCCGTACTACCGAGACCCAGCACTCGCTGACATTGACGAAGACGAGCTTACGGCTGAGCAGCTGGTCATGATCAACCACGACGCGCCGGATAAAGGCATCAACCTCATCATCCTGTTCGTGTTCGCCAACCTGGGCACGGTGATCTCGTTCGGCGCCTCGGATGGCTACATGGTGGAGCTGGCTCGTCGTGAACCGGAAGCAACCCGTGGCACGACGCAGTCCTACGTATCGTCTGTGCGTCAGATGTTCATGGTCTTGGCCGCGTTCATGACTGGGATCGGCCTCAATGGCGAAGACTACGGGGC
>NW_003303686.1:546844-548380 GCF_000142945.1 Phytophthora infestans T30-4 | reverse complement strand
GAGACGGTGAGCTCCATGCTGGTCGGGTTCACCGATGCGCTATCCCTGCGGACGCCCGAAGTCTCCGTGAGAGAGCGGATCTTCTTCTTCTAGCTCTCCTGCAGCTGCTTCACCTGCGGGACTGCGACTTCCATAGTCGTGAGCGCGCGACGCAGCACGCGTTTCCTGGCGTAATGGTCCACCAGCAAACCGAATATCACCTCGTCCGCCTCCACATCTCCGCTCTCGATCTCCGAACGCACACGCTCCTGCAACTGCTCCGCTTGAGTCGTCCGCTTCGCGCGCACGTACATCTGCATCATACTACGGTACGTGAACTTGTTGGGCTTGAGCTCGAACTTGGAGAACGTCTCGTCCATGAAGACTTCGGCCGAGCGAAGACGCAGCGCATTCGTGTACACGCCCAGCATCGAGTTCAACGTCGTCCGAGACGGCTTGAGACCCTTCTCGAAGGTCATTTCATGGAACCGAACCTCCGCACGCTTGATGTTGAGCGTCTGGAACTGGCCAAAGTCTGTCAAGTCCATCGGCGTCAGCTCAAAGTCCAGCGATTCCTCACTGTCAGCAAACAGCTTGTCGTCCTCTTGGCCATAGACTTCCATACTCCGCTCCGTCTTGACCAGTGCCGTCGACTCGGCCTTCTTCACTTCTTCGTGACTGGACTCATCCTGCTGACGCAACGCTTCCACTTGTGCCAATGCCTCTGGACTGAGCTTGTAGCTGTCCCTTTCGTCCCTTTCGTCCTCGTCCTCGCCCTCCTCGTCAAAGCGTCCATCGTAGTTGGCATTCTCCAGCGAGAACGTCTCCTTTCCTGGACGTGTCAAGTCGATTTCCTTCCCGTCGTCGTCCCATTCCAGTGGCTCCTGGTAAATGGGTTCAGCTTTGGGCAATGGCTTCTGATTCCGCGGAGCCTTGTCCACAATAGCGCGAAACTGAGCGCGTGCGTACACGTTAAACAGCGTGTTATACACGAACTCGGTCATGGGTACATGATGCCGTTCCATGTGTCGAATGATCTGCTCGGCTTGGATAAAGTCTCCATGCTTGGCACACGCGTGCAGTACCGTCGTGTACGAGTACAGATCGGGCGTGTAGTCGTACAGGTTCCTGCATCTCGTTGTAGAACTCGACAGCCTTGTGTGCGTAATAGTGCGACTTGGCACACGCATTCATTAACGTGTTGTACGTCACGAGCGACGGGGTCAAGCCGCACTCGAGAAGATCTTCGAGCAAGTTCAACGCGCGCTCGACACGTCCTTCGCGTGCACAGCCATGGATCCAACAGGTACACGCCACCTCATCCGGCTCATCCGCAGAGCTTGGGGCGTGATGCAGGTCGTTGGAGTGTTGTCGTGTGCATGGTCCGCGGTAACTTGAGGAATGAGGTCCACAAAGCGCCGAAACAGCCTCAGCGTCCAGGTCTGCGCACTCTTTCTTGCGTGCTCGACGTCTGATAATACAGGACGTCACTAGCACTAACACGATGCCCTTGTCGCACTCCGACCGTGAAGAAGCCGCGAGAGGAAGGAATTCGAT
>NW_003303686.1:544434-545570 GCF_000142945.1 Phytophthora infestans T30-4 | reverse complement strand
GAAAATGCAGCTTCAGGTGGCAATTATTTCCCTGCTACTACTCAAGAAAGCTCAATGCATCCTCTTCCCTGCCGCTGGTCACGCTACATACGGCGGTGGGTCCATCTCATACCCACGTTATCAGAATTTTAGCGACCGCTTTCTACACAGCACCAGGTAAATTGCACGTAATGAACGTGTAGCTCTATTGATTACAGGCCTGACCTTGCTCCTTTCGTCTGTATCTGTTGCTCTACATCGGCAGTGAGAGCGTAGACCACGACATACGCGCCCCATTATCTTTGCTCGCTACAGCAGAAGAAGGACGAGGCTGCACTTTTTACGAATGACCAACGTTATCAGACGTACCGGCAGGAGTGCACATGCTGTGCCCCGTCGTCCTGGCTGGACGCGCCGACATGTCCGCTGCCGTCTTCAGCGAATCACGGTACATGTACGTACGAGTGATACGGTACGACGGATGTTGTGACTAAGTTTGTGTACAACCAACACAAATCTGCTCATATTGCTTGCTACTTTCGATGATCGTATGCTCGGTGACCTTAAGTTGAAGTGGCCTCTCAGCGGACATCCCACCACAAATGGCAATCCATCGACAAATCCGCTTTTAGTGTGTGGAAGCGTCACGCTACAGACGACGGAGCGGCGACATGTACGCTCGCCGCTGGGCCTACCTGTCGATTTGCCTACTGCGACAGCGACTACACCTGCTAAAGTGCCAAGCTACGCGAGCTAAGCGAGCTTGCAGATGCAAGTTGCATCATGCCGATAGGTGCTGGCGCTTACTAACGCTCAACTGCAACGGCAATTGGCCCCGGATGCACTGAAGCCTATGAAGTCAGTGAAAACGCGTCATGCCCGCTGCCTGCTGCAGCGGCCACATCCGCGTACATGCCCACTTTGTGGACGCGAAGGCCAATACAGCAACTTCGTGTTCAAGTGTGTTACCGCATCCGAGCTCAACCAAGCAAACGGCAACTGCGTTTCGGTCACCATATACCCGGCGGCTTAACGTCCTCAACGTCAGTAAGTGTCTGGCTGATAAAAATACAAGGATGGGTGCAGCAAAAATGTCTCTAATGGCGACAATTGCACCATATCGTCCGGAAATGTATTAGCATTCTAAAGCATATGTG
>NW_003303686.1:516927-544285 GCF_000142945.1 Phytophthora infestans T30-4 | reverse complement strand
TTTCGGTCGGCCACTACCCCGACAAGCACGGAAGACGAGCATTTTCACGCGTGTCACTACGCGGAATTGCGGCAAGTTCGGGTACATGGAGTGTGCAACATGTCCAACATGAGCCACCTTCCGCTCTACTCAGATGGTAAGCGTACTACATGTACATAGTGGCTGTAGAAGATGTGGATACGTCTACTGAACTGACGTGGCTATGCCTACTTAATGTGTCTGCAGTGAGTATCTACACTAAAGTGTCTGCGAAGCTCGAGTCATCAAACTCACGACTTGGTGTGCGTGGAGTGGATACATGCAGTTGCTGGGACTATCATTGAGTCGCGGCATAAAATGCGCGCTATTTGAGTGAGGAGGCATGCTTATGTGCTTTGTAAGACGAGGTCAACAACAATGGAGGCGCGAATACGGCCAAATGCATTATGTCTGTCGAGATCGAGCTACATGTACTGCGAATGTGGTGGTATCTGTCATCGCTGTGGCGCACTTTATGTGCCACGATTGCAGCGCTGTCTTGATGATTTTCATGCACGTCGCCACCGCGGATGTGGGCTGGGCACAGGGCCAACTCCTTCACCTCAAGCAGAATCGGCTAGCTCAAGCCCGACCGGCACTGCAAGAGCTGATACGTGACGTTTCGCTATCGGCTGATAGAGGTAGCATTTGGATCTCTCCGTTCTCCGTCGACCATCGGAATCGAGTGATAGCAGAGATTTCGTGTTGCGGACGGGAAGTTTCCGTCGTACCACACGATGCTGGAACGGTATTACACGCACGATCAAAGTGGTGCACACGAGATGAGGAAGGTGACGTTTTGCCTTGTCGTTCCGTATCGTGTCCGTATGACGAAGCGTTTGTGGTAGTGCTGACATTGATTCCATTGTGTTTACAATTTACCCTAGAGAATAGCGTGACTAGACAAGAAAATGGCGGTGTCGTACGCTGGTATCTGAGTATTCTGTACAAGCATGAAGCGGCCAAGCGAAGTGGAATAGCTATGTGCTACGGTGTCCCGCTCTGATTATCACAACGAGGCTACTAATGCCTAAGAATGTGCGGCTCAGAGCGGTGTACCAAAGACTTTGCAAAGTGGAAAGGTGAGCGCGTCTTTGAGTGTCAGTATGTGGCAGGCTGATGGCTAATGCAGTCTGTTGTTTTGCCTTTGTATCATAATAGCGATGACCAATGTCTGATTCTGGCCGTGAGAATGCGAGCTTCACTGTAGCCGGCAGTACAGTACAAGCCGTCGTTAATTACCTTCAGCGTATGGTCGACCGAAATGCTGCGTTAGTCGCGTTATAGTGCCCCATATCTGCTGCCGAATCGGATGAGGAAATGCAGGTTGCCCTTAAGCGATTGAGCTACTTGAAGGGCGGAGACTATTTGGTGGGTTTTTCGTGTACACAGTTTTGTCATACGCTTCTTCAGTTTCCGACATTTACACGTGGCGTCTGTCTGGATGCCCGCTACTATCAAGGCCAACGTGCTGTCGGCAACAGTTGCGAAAGCTACGTCGCATCAAGGGAAGCAATCTGAGCTCGACGTACGATGGTTGAAGGAATAAACTGAAATCGGTACATCAAGCTTGCTGTTCACTTATTGTCAGCGCTACCGTGGCACGTATGTGGCTGGTGGCTCAAACGTCAGCTGAGCTCGTTAAAGTGGATACTTTGGCCCACGGTGCTGCAAGACTTCAGTGCTCTCCACTCGCCATTGTCAATTTCACCGGCTAGTGCCCAAGCCTTCTACACAACTACATCCCAGTGCTGCGGATCTTCCGCGACAAGTCCTGCTAACCCACCCCGCCATCACTTACGTCGCAATTGATCCTCAATACTATTTGGTACGGTTGGCACTTTATTCCCTGCAATTTTTAGTCTCATCAAATGGGGAGCTAGCTAGCATAGCTGATTCGGTACTGCATCCACAGAGATGATGTCTTTGGGCCTCTAAAATCTGGAGGACCTTTTTGTCAAACCTGGTATCTCGCGCAATTTGTCATTCACCAAGGTGCCGCGAATCACACACCCGACTGATTTCCTATCGATGTGCTCCCAGTCTATAGATCGGTAACCCGTTGCGGTTGAAGAATTTCAAGTTGATGTGTGTCTTGCGGACGAGTTGTCCGTGGCGATGGTTGTGTGTGCTGCTGTCCGCGTAGTTAATGCAACAGCGACTGGCGACCATCGATCACTACTAGAGTGGCCTACTACGTCTAGATAGCCTTGACAAATGGACGAGACGTCGCGGATTGCCTAATGGACCCCAGCCTGAAGCGTCTGCAATTGAACTCGGTGGCGAGAATGATGTCACGCAAGCCGCAGGGGCGAGGCAGTAAGGCTCAACAGTTTCTTCTGGAGATGAAGGCTTAGGGAGCCTCGGTGGATGCAGACAGCGTCTTCAAACAACATGATGGTTCCCAATGGAGCTGGGTATCAGGCTTGATCGCAGCCAGCGACGACTAACAACAAGTGGTGGTACTGGTAGCCAAGGCTGGAACCCGACAAGTGACTTCTCCAGCGGAATGGGTGGTCAAGGCTGAACACCGTCGAGCTTTGACCATGACCAGGAGAATGGCTCTCCAGGGATGGCACGATTGCAATCAAGAGCTCAATTTTGGCATCTGCAGCCGTTCTGAGCCGAGCGAGATGACATTAGCGTCTTCAAATATCTTGGCAGTGGCGACCTCCCTGGGCAGGGTATGGTATTTCTTGGTGGGACTTAATACCGAACTTCTACTGGACTACTAAGACAACTAGAACTTCTATGGATTAGCCGAAGATCAACAACTACCTCACTCTCATCATGTATCTGATTAAATTAACTATAATTAAATTAGCCCTCTCTAGAACGGGGCTAGTACTATCTTACTAGCTTTTTTATTATCAGAAAATCGACCGATAAGTGCTTTTGGGCAACGCATTCGAGTATTTTCATAGCTAAATCACGCTATCTTGCTTCAAGTCAGAAGATGAAATTCGTCATGAGTGGTTTTGGCGATAAGTGAAGCTCACCGTGAGTCGCATGGGTGCTAGTAGTCACACGCAGGAACGGTTCGTCGCACAGGACCGAAGCACGGGTCATTTCGTCTGCCCCAACGATTGCTCATTCTGTCTTTTACCAGAAATCCAAGATCCTCCTTTTCTCGTCGTTTGGAAAGCAACCCCTGTATGCCGTGGAGCTCACCGCACACTCAGCGCTTGGAGGTGTCATAGCGTTTTTGCGGCTCTACCAGCGGAAGCTGATGACTTTTCTTCTCGGTTGGTCTGAATTGGCCGCTGCCCAGATTTTAGACCTTGACGCGGATGATTGAGATAGTCGACAATATTACAAGTCTATATTCAACAATACTTTCACATAAGAAGTGCTTCGTTTCATCTCGCTAGTTACTTGAGTACATGTAGTAGTTTTGTAGGCGGTGATACTGTTCTAATAAAGTCGTGGACACCTTGTCTTTGCGTCTCCGACTCTACTTCCTGTCCGGGCTCCGGCTGCTAAAAGTCACTTAACGAGGGACAGCTTTATATTGGTAGGATTCGAGTACTAAAGCAAATCCAATCTTCATACACCTTTGGGTACCGCCATTGGGAACTGTAGTGTCCAAAGCCTATTATCTCTGTCTCGGACAGCATCTATCTACTGACGAACCTTTCCTCCTTACCCTCATCACACACCCCACGCCATACACGTCTGTCTAGTAGACGGTTTCCGGAAGAAGAAAGCGCTTCCCGATCTTGCGGTTGTACTCCAACACTTGGGCACGCACCTTCCGCTTCTCCATGAGTTTGTAGTGAGAGCTAGCGAGAAGCACCGCGTTCGGGTTCTCTGAAATGAGATCCGTAAAGACGCCGTACTTCTCCGTCAGAGCGCGGATCTTCTTCAGATGCTTCTCCTGCAGCTGCAGCCCCAGCGCGTCTGCGTCTTCCAGAGTCGTGAGCGCGCGACGCAGCAAGCGTTTCCTGGCGTAATTGTCCACCAGCAAGCCGAATGTCACCTCGTCCGCCTCCACATCTCCGCTCTCGATCTCCGAACGCACACGCTCCAGCAACTGCTCCGCTTGAGTCGTCCGCTTCGCGCGCACGTACATCTGCATCATACTACGGTACGTGAACTTGTTGGGCCTGAGCTCGAACTTGGAGAACGTCTCGTCCATAAAGACTTCGGCCGAGCGAAGACGCAGTGCATTCGTGTACACGCCCAGCATCGAGTTCAACGTCGTCCGAGACGGCTTGAGACCCTTCTCGAAGGTCATTTCATGGAACCGAACCTCCGCACGCTTGATGTTGAGCGTCTGGAACTGGCCAAAGTCTGTCAAGTCCATCGGCATCAGCTCAAAGTCCAGCGATTCCTCACTGTCAGCAAACAGCTTGTCGTCCTCTTGGCCATAGACTTCCATACTCCGCTCCGTCTTGACCAGTGCCGTCGACTCGGCCTTCTTCACTTTTTCGTGACTGGACTCATCCTGCTGACGCAACGCTTCCACTTGTGCCAATGCCTCTGGACTGAGCTTGTAGCTGTCCCTTTCGTCCATTTCGTCCTCGTCCTCGCCCTCCTCGTCAAAGCGTCCATCGTAGTTGGCATTCTCCAGCGAGAACGTCTCCTTTCCTGGACGTGTCAAGTCGATTTCCTTCCCGTCGTCGTCCCATTCCAGTGGCTCCTGGTAAATGGGTTCAGCTTTGGGCAATGGCTTCTGATTCCGCGGAGCCTTGTCCACAATAGCGCGAAACTGAGCGCGTGCGTACACGTTAAACAGCGTGTTATACACGAACTCGGTCATGGGTACATGATGCCGTTCCATGTGTCGAATGATCTGCTCGGCTTGGATAAAGTCTCCATGCTTGGCACACGCGTGCAGTACCGTCGTGTACGAGTACAGATCGGGCGTGTAGTCGTACAGGTTCCTGCATCTCGTTGTAGAACTCGACAGCCTTGTGTGCGTAATAGTGCGACTTGGCACACGCATTCATTAACGTGTTGTACGTCACGAGCGACGGGGTCAAGCCGCACTCGAGAAGATCTTCGAGCAAGTTCAACGCGCGCTCGACACGTCCTTCGCGTGCACAGCCATGGATCCAACAGGTACACGCCACCTCATCCGGCTCATCCGCAGAGCTTGGGGCGTGATGCAGGTCGTTGGAGTGTTGTCGTGTGCATGGTCCGCGGTAACTTGAGGAATGAGGTCCACAAAGCGCCGAAACAGCCTCAGCGTCCAGGTCTGCGCACTCTTTCTTGCGTGCTCGACGTCTGATAATACAGGACGTCACTAGCACTAACACGATGCAGTTGGCCCACTCCGACCGTGAAGAAGCCGCGAGAGGAAGGAATTCGATTGGCTGTCTGCGGGTCTACAGCGTGAAGAATCAAGTGCCCCAAGCGCATTGTCACCCTCGCACACGCAGTATGCACTTGATTCTTTGGACACTGCCTGGCACGCAACCAACGTCAGGTACTGTACTCCAGGGTTTTTAAAGCACCCACCAACAAGAGCTTCACAGCCAAGTTAACACTGAAGATACCGTAGCAAACAGCAGAATTAAACCAGCGAAAAAAACATAACCCCACAAAACGCCAACGAAAAACCACGTTTAATTCGAATCTCATACAGTCGCTTGCAACAATCAAACGGGAAAGCAAGGAGCAACTCCAGAATCAGACGGCAACAATTGACGAAACCACGGCACCAATCGCGAGCGCCAAGTCATACTTGGACACATCAGACTTCTGCATCAAGCTGCACTCGCACCATACAGCTCGTCAAAGTCGCCTCCACCAGCACATATAGTAGCGATCAGACCCTTCGATGACAGCAAGACACTCCACTTGCCATCGCCTTTCACTCTCTCCTCTCTTCATGAAGAGACTAGCGCCTCAGAATACGTAAAAGTAGCCACGAGATCAAATGCAACGCGAGATCCAGTGCTCAAACACGTCCACGCACCACGGCTCCACGTAAAAAATATCACAGGCTCCTTGCGTACTGATCCCCGCACATCAACACGGTAGCTGTTGCAGGGCCTGCATTATACAATGTAACGTTATATATGGCTGTTCGCCACTCCGGCAGTGCGCATACTGGCGGCATCGTCTCCCGACTTCATGCAGACGCACGCACACTGCGTTACCGTGGCGTGGATGCTGTCTTCAACGCCATCAAACATATCGTAAGTGTTTTTTCTTTTCTTTTTGGCGTAAAGCTAATGCATCGTACTTAATAGCGATAAAAAGTAAAAACTGTAGCCATCGTAGTTAAAAGTCACTTCAACTGTGACTTTCTAGAGACCAAAAGAGATCGGCCATTTCTTCCTCACTACTTTAGTGAAGAAATGGCCAAAATCTTTCACCCCGTGCCACTGGAGCTCCATGCGCTCAACGAGCGCGAGCCACCCGCTTCGTAAGCAGCCAGAAGGTCGGGCTCAGCATGGATTGACACTCGGTTGCCCAGTCCGGGTACCCGGCCGGATTGTCGCGCCACGCAACCATCTTAATAAAGAGAAAAACTCAGTGTCTCTCATTAGCACTATCACATTAAAGAGATCGTTTAACCGTTGAAACAACGGGTTCAAACGCGCGAAATTGCTATCAAACATTTATATTCAGCTACTATCTCCGACAGGTATCACTTTTAGAGTGTTAAATTGATGGGTAGGCCAGCAAATAATTCACAAACCCAGCCTCTCCGGACCCAGCCCATCCCAATGACTGGCAGCGAGCTCCAGCTCTGCCGCCTTTCGAAATGCAGCTTCAGTTGCCATTTTTTCCTGCTACTACTCAAGAAAGCTCAATGCATCCTCTTCCCTGCCGCTGGTCACGCTACCATACGGCGGTGGGTCCATCTCATACCCACGTTATCAGAATTTTAGCGACCGCTTTCTACACAGCACCAGGTAAATTGCACGTAATGAACGTGTAGCTCTATTGATTACAGGCCTGACCTTGCTCCTTTCGTCTGTATCTGTTGCTCTACATCGGCAGTGAGAGCGTAGACCACGACATACGCGCCCATTATCTTTGCTCGCTACAGCAGAAGAAGGACGAGGCTGCACTTTTTACGAATGACCAACGTTATCAGACGTACCGGCAGGAGTGCACATGCTGTGCCCCGTCGTCCTGGCTGGACGCGCCGACATGTCCGCTGCCGTCTTCAGCGAATCACGGTACATGTACGTACGAGTGATACGGTACGACGGATGTTGTGACTAAGTTTGTGTACAACCAACACAAATCTGCTCATATTGCTTGCTACTTTCGATGATCGTATGCTCGGTGACCTTAAGTTGAAGTGGCCTCTCAGCGGACATCCCACCACAAATGGCAATCCATCGACAAATCCGCTTTTAGTGTGTGGAAGCGTCACGCTACAGACGACGGAGCGGCGACATGTACGCTCGCCGCTGGGCCTACCTGTCGATTTGCCTACCGCGACAGCGACTACACCTGCTAAAGTGCCAAGCTACGCGAGCTAAGCGAGCTTGCAGATGCAAGTTGCATCATGCCGATAGGTGCTGGCGCTTACTAACGCTCAACTGCAACGGCAATTGGCCCCGGATGCACTGAAGCCTATGAAGTCAGTGAAAACGCGTCATGCCCGCTGCCTGCTGCAGCGGCCACATCCGCGTACATGCCCACTTTGTGGACGCGAAGGCCAATACAGCAACTTCGTGTTCAAGTGTGTTACCGCATCCGAGCTCAACCAAGCAAACGGCAACTGCGTTTCGGTCACCACATACCCGGCGGCTTAACGTCCTCAACGTCAGTAAGTGTCTGGCTGATAAAAATACAAGGATGGGTGCAGCAAAAATGTCTAATGGCGACAATTGCACCATATCGTCCGGAAATGTATTAGCATTCTAAAGCATATTTGTGCAGCACAAGGTCACTATCAAACCAAATACCCACATTTAGGCCAGTACGGCCACCAGGCTCATGGTGAGAAGGTGTTCTGTGGACATGTTGTACGCAGTCCCGGCGTTTTCGGTCGGCCACTACTCTCGACAAGCACGGAAGACGAGCATTTTCACCCGTGTCACTACGCGGAATTGCGGCAAGTTCGGGTACATGGAGTGTGCAACATGTCCAACATGAGCAACTTCCGCTCTACTCAGATGGTAAGCGTACTACATGTACATAGTGGCTGTAGAAGATGTGGATACGTCTACTGAACTGACGTGGCTATGCCTACTTAATGTGTCTGCAGTGAGTATCTACACTAAAGTGTCTGCGAAGCTCGAGTCATCAAACTCACGACTTGGTGTGCGTGGAGTGGATACATGCAGTTGCTGGGACTATCATTGAGTCGCGGCATAAAATGCGCGCTATTTGAGTGAGGAGGCATGCTTATGTGCTTTGTAAGACGAGGTCAACAACAATGGAGGCGCGAATACGGCCAAATGCATTATGTCTGTCGAGATCGAGCTACATGTACTGCGAATGTGGTGGTATCTGTCATCGCTGTGGCGCACTTTATGTGCCACGATTGCAGCGCTGTCTTGATGATTTTCATGCACGTCGCCACCGCGGATGTGGGCTGGGCACAGGGCCAACTCCTTCACCTCAAGCAGAATCGGCTAGCTCAAGCCCGACCGGCACTGCAAGAGCTGATACGTGACGTTTCGCTATCGGCTGATAGAGGTAGCATTTGGATCTCTCCGTTCTCCGTCGACCATCGGAATCGAGTGATAGCAGAGATTTCGTGTTGCGGACGGGAAGTTTCCGTCGTACCACACGATGCTGGAACGGTATTACACGCACGATCAAAGTGGTGCACACGAGATGAGGAAGGTGACGTTTTGCCTTGTCGTTCCGTATCGTGTCCGTATGACGAAGCGTTTGTGGTAGTGCTGACATTGATTCCATTGTATTTACAATTTACCCTAGAGAATAGCGTGACTAGACAAGAAAATGGCGGTGTCGTACGCTGGTATCTGAGTATTCTGTACAAGCATGAAGCGGCCAAGCGAAGTGGAATTGCTATGTGCTGCGGTGTCCTGCTCTGATTATCACAACGAGGCTACTAATGCCTAAGAATGTGCGGCTCAGAGCGGTGTACCAAAGACTTTGCAAAGTGGAAAGGTGAGCGCGTCTTTGAGTGTCAGTATGTGGCAGGCTGATGGCTAATGCAGTCGTGTTGTTTTGCCTTTGTATCATAATAGCGATGACCAATGTCTGATTCTGGCCGTGAGAATGCGAGCTTCACTGTAGCCGGCAGTACAGTACAAGCCGTCGTTAATTACCTTCAGCGTATGGTCGACCGAAATGCTGCGTTAGTCGCGTTATAGTGCCCCATATCTGCTGCCGAATCGGTTGAGGAAATGCAGGTTGCCCTTAAGCGATTGAGCTACTTGAAGGGCGGAGACTATTTGGTGGGTTTTTCGTGTACACAGTTTTGTCATACGCTTCTTCAGTTTCCGACATTTACACGTGGCGTCTGCCTGGATGCCCGCTACTATCAAGGCCAACGTGCTGTCGGCAACAGTTGCGAAAGCTACGTCGCATCAAGGGAAGCAATCTGAGCTCGACGTACGATGGTTGAAGGAATAAACTGAAATCGGTACATCAAGCTTGCTGTTCACTTATTGTCAGCGCTACCGTGGCACGTATGTGGCTGGCGGCTCAAACGTCAGCTGAGCTCGTTAAAGTGGATACTTTGGCCCACGGTGTTGCAAGACTTCAGTGCTCTCCACTCGCCATTGTCAATTTCACCGGCTAGTGTCCAAGCCTTCTACACAACTACATCCCAGTGCTGCGGATCTTCCGCGACAAGTCCTGCTAACCCACCCCGCCATCACTTACGTCGCAATTGATCCTCAATACTATTTGGTACGGTTGGCACTTTATTCCCTGCAACTTTTAGTCTCATCAAATGAAGAGCTAGCTAGCATAGCTGATTCGGTACTGCATCCACAGAGATGATGTCCTATTGGGCCTCTAAAAATCTGGAGGACCTTTTTGTCAAACCTGGTATCTCGCGCAATTTGTCATTCGCCAAGGTGCCGCGAACCACACACCCGACTGATTTCCTATTGATGTGCTCCCAGTCTATAGATCGGTAACCCGTTGCGGTTGAAGAATTTCAAGTTGATGTGTGTCTTGCGGACGAGTTGTCCGTGGCGATGGTTGTGTGTGCTGCTGTCCGCGTAGTTAATGCAACAGCGACTGGCGACCATCGATCACTACTAGAGTGGCCTACTACGTCTAGATAGCCTTGACAAATGGACGAGACGTCGCGGATTGCCTAATGGACCCCAGCCTGAAGCGTCTGCAATTGAACTCGGTGGCGAGAATGATGTCACGCAAGCCGCAGGGGCGAGGCAGTAAGGCTCAACAGTTTCTTCTGGAGATGAAGGCTTAGGGAGCCTCGGTGGATGCAGACAGCGTCTTCAAACAACATGATGGTTCCCAATGGAGCTGGGTATCAGGCTTGATCGCAGCCAGCGACGACTAACAACAAGTGGTGGTACTGGTAGCCAAGGCTGGAACCCGACAAGTGACCTCTCCAGCGGAATGGGTGGTCAAGGCTGGACACCGTCGAGCTTTGACCATGACCAGGAGAATGGCTCTCCAGGGATGGCACGATTGCAATCGAGAGCTCAATTTTGGCATCTGCAGCCGTTCTGAGCCGAGCGAGATGACATTAGCGTCTTCAAATATCTTGGCAGTGGCGACCTCCCTGGGCAGGGTATGATATTTCTTGGTGGGACTTAATACCGAACTTCTACTGGACTACTAAGACAACTAGAACTTCTATGGATTAGCCGAAGATCAACAACTACTATTACTGTATCTGATTAAATTAACTATAATTAAATTAGCCCTTGACCAACTAGTACTATCTTACTAGCTGATTATTATCTGAAAATCGACCGATTTGTGCTTTTGGCCAACGCGTTCGAAGACGAAATGTGTCATGAGTGTTTTTGACGATAAGTGAAGCTCACCGTGAGTCAGTGACTCAGAGTCACACCGGTGCTAGTAGTCACACGCAGGAACGGTTCGTCGCACAGGACCGCTTCGTTAGCAAGCACGGGTCATTTTCGTCTGCCCCAACGATTGCTCATTCTGTCTTTTACCAGGAATCCAAGATCCTCATCTTCTTGTCGTGTGGAGAGAGACCCCTGTATGCCGTGGAGCTCACCGCACACTCAGCACTTGGAGGTGTCATCGAGTTTTTGCGGCTCTACCAGTGGAAGCTGATGACTTTTCTTCTCGGTTGGTCTGAATTGGCCGCTTCCCAGATTTTAGACTAGTCGACAATATTACAAGTCTTTATAAACAATACTTTCACAAAAGAAGTGCTTCGTTTCGTCTCGCTAGTTACTTGAGTACATGTAGTAGTTTTGTAGGCGGTGATACTGTTCTAATAAAGTCGTGGACACCTTGTCCTTGCGTCTCCGACTCTACTTCCTGTCCGGGCTCCGGCTGCTAAACGTCACTTGACGAGGGACAGCTTTATATTGGTAGGACTCGAGTTCTAAAGCAATACAATCTTCATACACCTTTGGGTACCGCCATTGGGAACTGTAGTGTCCAAAGCCTATTATCTCTGTCTCGGACAGCATCTATCTACTGACGAACCTTTCCTCCTTACCCCCCATCACACACCCCACGCCATACACGTCTGTCTAGTAGACGGTTTCCGGAAGAAGAAAGCGCTTCCCGATCTTGCGGTTGTACTCCAACACTTGGGCACGCACCTTCCGCTTCTCCATGAGTTTGTAGCGAGAGCTAGCGAGAAGCACCGCGTTCGGGTTCTCCGAAATGAGATCCGTAAAGACGCCGTACTTCTCCGTCAGAGCGCGGATCTTCTTCAGATGCTTCTCCTGCAGCTGCAGCCCCAGCGCGTCTGCGTCTTCCAGAGTCGTGAGCGCGCGACGCAGCAAGCGTTTTCCTGGCGTAATTGTCCACCAGCAAGCCGAATGTCACCTCGTCCGCCTCCACATCTCCGCTCTCGATCTCTGAGCGCACACGCTCCAGCAACTGCTCCGCTTGGGTCGTCCGCTTCGCACGCACGTACATCTGCATCATACTACGGTACGTGAACTTGTTGGGCCTGAGCTCGAACTGGGAGAACGTCTCGTCCATGAAGACTTCGGCCGAGCGAAGACGCAGTGCATTCGTGTACACGCCCAGCATCGAGTTCAACGTCGTCCGAGACGGCTTGAGACCCTTCTCGAAGGTCATTTCATGGACCCGAACCTCCGCACGCTTGATGTTGAGCGTCTGGAACTGGCCAAAGTCTGTCAAGTCCATCGGCGTCAGCTCAAAGTCCAGCGATTCCTCACTGTCAGCAAACAGCTTGTCGTCCTCTTGGCCATAGACTTCCATACTCCGCTCCGTCTTGACCAGTGCCGTCGACTCGGCCTTCTTCACTTCTTCGTGACTGGACTCATCCTGCTGACGCAACGCTTCCACTTGTGCCAAGGCCTCTGGACTGAGCTTGTAGCTGTCCCTTTCGTCCACTTCGTCCTCGTCCTCGCCCTCCTCGTCAAAGCGTCCATCGTAGTTGGCATTCTCCAGCGAGAACGTCTCCTTTCCTGGACGTGTCAAGTCGATTTCCTTCCCGTCGTCGTCCCATTCCAGTGGCTCCTGGTAAATGGGTTCAGCTTTGGGCAATGGCTTCTGATTCCGCGGAGCCTTGTCCACAATAGCGCGAAACTGAGCGCATGCGTACACAGCGTGTTCTTGTGATTTTGACAACTCTCAATGGCAGCCATGTAAAGCTGTTTGGGCTGCAGGAACACTAAAAAAAGACAATATTTGTAAGGGACTGAAGAATGTGGACGTGCTTGTCGATTATTTCTAGGCTACATCGCTGTGTGGAAAAAAAAAGATAGAAGGGTATTGTCTCGATACGCGGTGAAAGCAATTGTCGAGTTCTACAACGAGATGCAGGAGCTGTACGATTACACGCCCGATCTGTACTCGTACACGACGGTACTGCACGCGTGTGCCAAGCATGGAGACTTTATCCAAGCCGAGCAGATCATTCGACACATGGAACGGCATCATGTACCCATGACCGAGTTCGTGTATAAGGCCACAGTCTCAACATCGCACACAATCTGAGACGGTGGACCAGTCTCTGCTTTATTGCACAACACACCTGTACATGCTGCCACGGCATCATGAATTATGAAACTATACATTTTGCAGTGGGATGAGTTGGTATCATGGGTCGCGTCAATCAACAACGCTTCTGATAAGTGATCGGGTATGAACCGCATGTGCACAGACTGGATGGCTATACATTGGGCGCCTTCCAAAACCCACATAAAAGTTTTGATCACCCCCCCCCCCGTTTTTACGCAAGTTTAATTCTGCGGATAGGTTTTGTTTTCGTCAAGTAAACAGAAACTCGACCTCCAAAACCACTTTCAAAAGTTTAATGCGTTCAATATGAAACGCACCTATGGTGCGCATAGCTTATATTTATATATACTTCAATACGTGGGACATGCAGTAACTGGACAATTTTCTAAATATTGTGTCTAGATGTAAAGATGTGAAGGCGCGAAAGATCGCGTGACTTCAGTGACGTTCATCTGAGACTCTACCGAAGCCCCATTTCATCGAGCGAGCGGAGAGATCATGGCGGGGGACGCTGGGTGGTTGCTGCTGGTGGCAGCTGTAAGCACGAGAATACGTCTGTCACGGGCGATTCGTGATCTCCGTCGGCGCCTCCATCTGGAGTACCTGCGTGCTGAGCGCCAAAGACTTCTTAGGGTCCGTCACTATTTGACGGTCGGGTGTCTAATGATACCTATTTGGTCGTCTTGGATGAACTTGTGGCTGCATGGAAATGACCTGAATATGATAAACATGACAAGTCTTAGTCGGTACGTCTGATTCCAGAAGAAACGATCTCTTGCGCTAATCGCTATCACTCCGTTGTTTTTTGTTGTTGTGCTTAACTATTCGCCACAGACAATCTTTCAAGTTCTTATTGGACAGGTTTTCCTTGTTCTACATTATCCCGAAACACTACCCAAAGGGGGGGCGTCCACGGAAATTGCAGGAGCTCCATCAAGTCCTTGGCTTGCTGCTTGCGTTTTACGTGGGGTCCATGCAGAATAATGCTTTCTGTATGATTTTTGGGGTTCCTCCCTCAATGCTTAGTCGTATTATCAAGGATGGTGAGAGAGCGCTGGCTCGGGCTCTCGTCGGATTCTCGCCAGCTCGTATATCGTGGCCTTCTCTTGCTCGTCAAAGAGCATGTGCCGAGATGGTGGCTCAGCGCCAACCTTTGCTGCAGTATTGTTGGGGCTTCATCGATGGCAAGAATTTCCGTGTGGGTATCTAAATACTCGAATGTTTAAGTTAAGTCTGTTAATACTTTATCTCTGCGCTGTCATATTCTAGGTTTTGCAGCCGTCCAACCCTGACGTTCAAAACGCGCACTACAACGGGTGGCTACACGGGGTCTTCGTGACAGGGACGCTCTGCTTTTCCGCGGACGGGCTCATTGTATGGGCGAAAACAACAACCCGGGGAGCTGGAACGACGGCGATATGAGCCTCGCGTTTCAGGAGTGCCTTGCTGACCCCCACTTCTGTCCCGACCCCCGCTATGGAGTCGTAGCGGACAGTGCTTTCCCTTGTGGAGGAAGAATGACAGGGAAAATCATTACTTCCTTAAAGGAAGGGGATCTCCAGAAGCTGCTACCATCCGTTCGTCCTGTCGCGAGAAAGTTGTCACGCGCTATAACGTTTGTACGGCAGGCGGTGGAGTGGGGTATGGGCTCCGTCGCCAAAGTGTACCATCGACTGTATTTACCTCTTCCTTCTGGAAAGGTAGAGCGCGCCGTTCGTCTAGACAATTTGTTCAATTTATCTAACTTCAGAGTTCGCACCGTCGGTATCAGTCAGATTCGTACTACACATGTCCACGGTCGAGAAGATTATCAATAACGTGTGTGAACATGCATTGCTCGTTCGCTCATTGTACGTCACAATATTTTGCACTATGCAGCTCAACACTAATGATATCATGGCCGAATGACTTCATGATAGTAGTTGTACCACTGCGTATACTTACTTGTTGGTAAGCTTTGCGAGCATCATCATCATTTCGGAATGTCGCTCTCGGGCCTCAGAGCGTTCGAGCTCCATTCGCGCCTCGAATTGGCGACGGTTTTACTCCTTCTCGGCCTTCCACTTCTCTTCTCGTGCAAGTCGATCTGCTCTCTCTTCTCGAAGGCGATCACTCTCATCCTGCCTCGCGCGCTCTCTTTCTTCCTTTTCCCTCTTTTCGACAGCGTCTCTTTGAGCTTTCTCTTCATGGCGCCGTAGCTCCGCTGTTTCGGCTTTTCGGTCGCTCTCTGCACGGTAAAATATCAAAAGGCGCGTCATGTCGTTGGTATCGGATCCGTGTGCCTCCTTTAACCCGGTAATCTGATTTCCAAGGATTTCGATACGCTTCGCGGTCTTTGTGCGTTTCGCTTGAGTGAAGGTCTCGAATCTTAACTCGTTCACTCTGTTAGAGCGCTTACTCAGCTCTTCGATGTTGTCTCTCACAACGGTAAGATCTTGGCCTCCGAGTCGATTGCTGACACTGGAGAGACGGGGGTTGCGAGCTTTCTCGCGAGCGTTGGCTACAGCACGCCCTGGGTCACGAAACAACACTGCTCCGTCCGGAGAAGTCATAGGTGGCGTGGTAGGCGTCGGCTTCGGCGGACGACCCGCACTTCTCTGTGGGACTTCTTCAGTGACCCCTTGAGGCCGAAATGTGGTGTTTGCGTCGGGATTCGGTGACAACTCTCCATAGCTAGTTCGACAGTATTGATCAACACCAGTAGCCGGGTTGTCTATACTCGTTTGAAAGTCACCGACGTTATCGCCATCCACATCGTTGGCGCAAAGTTCTTCTTCTCTCTCTTCTTCGTCCTCGTCCGAATTGGAGAGGTTGAGAGCCGCAGCAAGGGAAGCATCAAACGTTCCGGAACTAGTTATAGCAATGCCAGAGCACTGTGCTTCCGGAATCGGAGACTGAGATTGTTGGGAACATTGGGCAAGCTGCGAGACAACATTCTTCTCTTTACTGGCTGGAGAGCTGCTGACAGGATCGCGTTCTTGCGAGACAGACGTGTGTCCCTCGCGGCACCCGTTAGCTACAGGCAAGTAGGGCAATAGGGCCCCGCCGCTAGACGCAGGTCGATTGATCTGGCTTTGATTCTCTTTCTCCTCGTCTTCTTCAGTCTCGACGCCGTCGAAGGATGTATGCGTCCCGGCTTTTTCTTCGATGGTCATCTGAATATTTTTGGCCTACATTATTGCCTTGTGCGCAGGTTTCACCTCTCCGTTGCCCGATGGTTTTGGCTTGTTATACAGATTTTTGAATTTTCGGCGTAGAGAATCCAAGTCTCTCTCAAGTGAACTCCTGCCTCGGCGGGAGTTATACCGGATCGTCAGACGCTCCCACTCGTTCCTTCCGGTAGGAACAATCTTTTCTGCAATTGCACACAGTAAAAGCTGCTCTCGGACGGAGTAATTCGCGTAGCCAGTTCTTCGACATCTCTGGTCGAAAACACGATATCAGTAGTGATCAGACTCACAGCGATGGGAACTGTTTTTGCATACCGTCATAATCCGTGAGTTGTTGCTTCGGCTCTTGATAGAAGATCGGGGAATGAAGAGCAAATCCTTCGAGCCGCATAATTTAACCTCGCAAGAAAAAGACACGAAGATTTAACCTCGAGAAGTCAAACGTTCGAAAAAAAGTGGGCCGTATTCACGTACGAATCTTTTCAACATTTACACTTTGTCTCCAAGTTCGAGTACCTCATGGCATGCGCAGCTGACTACAGATCGTGCAGGTGCTGGATATCTCTGTGCTGGCATCCGTCCCATCCGCAACGCCAAATAAACCACAACGCGTTCCCATACGCTACCGTGATTTCATCTCCTGGGAACACATCTCTGACGGTGGCGACCGCCAATGTCAAATGTCGACCCGTTTGAGCCTCGTGGAAGCGAGCACAGGGATTACAGGCGCGATTGGCCAGCCTGAAGAGACCACCCGCCTCTCTGGCGTCAATATCGTAACGCTGTCCAGATTGAGCAGGTGTCTTCAGATGAAGCATGTAGCCGTTGTTTCAGTACCCATTTGCACACGGAGGTCCAAAAACCTCGATCTTGCCAAAATATTCCCCAATAATTGTGTCCTTTGGGATAGCGCGAGTAGCAACAAGACCGAGACCACCTCGGAAAGAGCTTTTGCAAATGGCAATGCGCTTACTTTCTCTTAAGGCATTTCCACACATACCCGCGTAAGAGCAATTTCCACGGTAGCAAAAGCGATTGTACTTCGCATTTTGGCACGTCGAAACATTGCAAAGCTCCCGGCAGTGACACATCCCACCTGCTGACACTGAGGCATATTTGAAGTAGGCTGGTGTGATGTGGCCGTGGAGACGCTCCACATGTTCAGGCCAAGTTGCTGGTTCCCAACGTTTTGGCCCTTTCGAATGACCTTTCGTCTCAATGACCTCAAACCCCGGCGAGCTACATGTCGAAGAAAGAGTCGGATCCGAGTCATGCCCTGAGTGGTGCCTCGTGGACCCCGGCACCACGTCGAGCGCCGAAGAAGCTTGCGAGATAGAGAAGTCGGCGTCGGCGCTTTGGTCGAGCCTTCCGTTCTTCTTTGCTTTACGCGTCGGTTGAAGACGTAGTCCGGAAGGAGACGACGATGGCTGGCCTACGGAGGACTCCTCCGAGTCAGACCCGTGGAGCCTCAGGTCTAGTGTAGAAGCCACGGAAGAGGTGTCCGACCATGCCGACACGACGTCAGAAAGAGATGTGATAGCTCGATCCATCGGCACTATACGAGACGACCCAGACACGGCGTCAGGAGCATACTGGATAGAGTCTCCATCGGAAGTATCGGGCAACGAAAACATCGTCGTCTGCATCGTACCCGTGGCGAACACACCCGGAACGTCCAGATCGTGCGGGCTCACGATGGGGTCGTTCCTCTTCGAAGGAGATGGTCTTGACCGCTTGGCGAGGTTCCTAAGTCCGCCAATACTGCCGGCGTCTCCAGGGGCGCGCTTACGTTTTCCACTTGCGCGTGTCATCACGAAGCTGGCGCCTGCATCGACGGCATGTAAGAACAAGATCCAGCAAAAGATTGTACCATAGTAATTTGAACGTGCACGCACAAAATCGATATAACGGAGAGCAAACTTCGAGCTCTCTCTCCTCCCGCCTTCCAGGCAGATTCGAATATGAGAGGTAGTTTAGGCGCGGTTTTTGAGGTTCGACCCGCGCGCGCGAAAATGTCATGACGCTTGAAGATCCAATTTAAACGGGGGGGGGGGTTGCAGCTTCAGGGGATATTGAAGCCCAGCAATACAGCTTAACATACACTTTGGGATGGGTTGCCGCTTGACCGCACACACTTAACGTCGAGTTTTTCTCGAAAACCATGAATAAACCGAATTGTTTGATCTGACCATTTTTTGGTCAACCAAACAATTTCGGTTTAATCCGCCGTTTAATTCAACGTTTGATCTGACCTACCCTACGGATAAAAACCTGTTTTATGTTGGTTTTGGAATGCGCCCATTGGGTGCCCTCCAAAGCCTGTATAAAACGGTTTTATCACAAAGTTTTGATGACCCCTTTAATCACACTTTAATCACGGTGATGCGTTTTTATACCGGTTTTATCAGAACCGTTCTGCCCAAAGCCTACATTAAAGTTTATTCCGCTCCGAATAGAGTGAGGTTGAAGTATCTAACATATTGATTTCATTATCAACGGACGATCTTTACTTATTTAAATGGGACAAAAAACTGATAAATTTGTCTATTTTTTAAGATACCTTCACGATGGCGCGCTGCCAGCGACCCCTTCCCTGCAACTCACGGCTTTCTCTCGCCAGATTCAAACGAGAGAGGGGCCCATGCGCGGCGCCGGCGCGCTTCTCGCGCTATGCGCGACGTCGCAAACGCGACACAATCTCAAAAAGTGTGTTAAACGGCTTCGTATACGGCTGCATAAAGAGAGGAGGCGTGTAGAGTGGGAACGGTTGCTGCGCATGCGGCAATACGTGACCCTCGACTGTCTAAAACACCATGAAGAGTCGAATTGGATGGATCTTTGGCGTCGGGGCACCGAGAAGAATATGCTTAACAAACTAGCCTATCAAGGTAGTAACTTACGACGATGTTTGTATGTGCCAGAGCAATGATTTTTGTTAACATGGTGTTTTTATTTATTTATGTGTGCCAGGGGCGCATTTGAGCAGCTCTTGGAGCGATTCTCCCAATTCTACATCATTCCAGTATACAATCCAGCTGCCCACTATTGTGGAAGAAAGCGGATGTGTTGGATGTCACGGTGTTGGGAGCCTGAACATCCACACCTGCATATGAACCACAGCCTGTCTCCATACCAAACGGTAACTTCCTCGACAGGATATACATCCCGTACCGCTACTGCAATGACGGTCACGTGACGACTAGTCTGCACCTCGTGAAATAGGGCACCCGGGCGACATGAAAAAATAAATGAACTGCAGTATACCGCCCGCGGCGTATTCTCTCGGCGACACTAACGATACGTGTCGAGCGTCGTTGTTCTTGTGCTCACCTTAAACGAAAACAATGCGCGAGAAAGGGCTTCTCTTCTCAATCATAGTAACATTGACGGATAAGCCAGGGTCTTCTCGCTCTCCGGACCCCAGCAACTCACCGCCCTCGTGTTGATCAGCAGGGTGCGCCTCTGCCTTCTCGTCTCGGAGTTTGCTGCCAGGACAGGACTCTTTATCACCACATCTAGTGATCTCGATCGGCCTGAAGACCAAATATTACGGAAAAAGAATGTATCAGTATGAGATAGCTAAAAGAAACGCACAACAATACGCACTCACCGGCCTGTAGTGAAGCCTAGCATAGTCGTCACAGCTGAGATGAACTGCTTCATAATACACTCAGGAGCTACGTCAACAACGAAGCACTCAAGGTTAGCACATATGATAGATGATCCAGATCTACGATGGTACGTACCGCAACCATGCAACGCCGACGTCTCGACGAGCCTTATGCGGCAGGCAGCAAATTTGTAAATGAAACGATCCTTAGTGGGCGCGAATTTTCGCGCCTTTGAAGCTGTCGAAGATCTCATCTTCAATTTCAAAAATTTTGCTAGTTAGGGGAGTCACTTAATCATATACAATACGCAAGTCACATTTTATCAGTTGCTAAATTAGGGTGCGTGATTAAAGAGGATAAAAGGTGATTAAACGCGAAGTTTGATGAGACGACTTTTTGGTCCTATCAAATTTTTCCGTTTTATCACTAAGTTTTTATCACCTTTTAATCCACCCTAACCCCAATGATTTAACTTTTTATACAGGTTTTGGAAGGCACCCATTGGGCGTCGCTTTTGTCTCATTACAAATCCGTCAAGGTCAGTGCAGGTAAAACCGAGTTAAAAGACGTAGTACGTACCACTTCCTTTACGTAGATCCTTGCAACATTCCCACTCTGCGAAGCATAGTCGTATAGGATGGATTGAACACGCTCCTCAATCGCTGGAAAGCTTGCTGAAGTCAAGCTACCAGGGTGTGTACATCCTTTATTGAAGATTTCACGGTACTTCTTTCTGTTTGTAATTCAAGAATACGCTTTCGACTTACACCAGCTTTGCGAATCGCAGTAGATATCACCTCGCTCTCAGGGACATTGCGTGCTTCGTGGTAGGTCTGATAGATCGCTTGGCTGATGTCGTGGCTGTGCCCTGTTTTCGGTCCGGTGACGCATACCCCCCAATTGCCAGTTTCTCGTACACATGCGTTAATCTAGTCACAACAACAAAAATCTGTGACAGTTATATCTCACTTGGAAGACTATACATACCTGAGCAGGACACTCAATTTTCCTTAAATGTTGATTTGGTCGCAAACCTTGACCTCTGTTAGACCATGCCTTTCCAGAATGTGCACACATGTAGGCCTTGTTGTAGAAATGTACTTCTTCTGGCCAAATAATGCATGATGTTTTGCTCTTGCTGATTCTTTGGTTTCTTTGCGGACGGGTGTATTTGTTCGAATAGAAAATATCTATCACGCCACATAATACAAAATCAGCACCAATAGACACGATTACAATGATAATCATCGTAAAGTTTTGATACAGTCTCAGACTGTGCCACAACTTGAGATTGGCACACAAACCTGGTATGATTGGCGACCGTAGCTCCGTAAGTACGCCTCCAGTGTCTTCCAGTCGTCGATCATTTTCACGTCAATCTTCGAAACGTGCACCAAATCATCCCGAGTGACGATAGCACAATCTCCAGAGCCACGCTTCGAAACAGTAGCGTTGTTTGAACGGCGTTCCTACAACACAGCTACAACGTCACGACAGCTCTTGCTGCAACACAATGGGCTTGTAGCACCACAACGAGTGCCACAAGAAGCAACGCTAGAAGTGTCGATCGTAATCTATTCGCGATATATTTCAGAAACCATGAAACTTACGATTCCACTTTGACAGAATTTGTAACAGGTGAAGGCACATTCTGCGACGATTCAATCGAAACAAAGAGACTTGAGATATAAATGAATCAGAAAAACACAGATGCAGGCGTTTGTACCAGCACCGCTAGTGAAGATCTAACGCCCCTAGCGCCCCAATCCCTTCATGCCACACGTCATAGCTACTCTCGAGCTCACAATTCGAGGTTGTGCAAAGGGCTATTACGCTCTAAACTCCGGCAAATTCAACACATGGAAGAGAAGTTGTAGATGTTGACTCAACACTCGGAGAAGCTAATACAAGCTCGGGATGAGCTCGCCTCAATGCTAGCCGAAGAGAAAGGTGATGCAACACGCCTAGCAGGTGCGGTTGGGGTCGTCACTTTGGACAGAGGCTACGTGATGTCATACAGTTTAATGCTGGAGGAGTGCTGCAATATAATGCTTGATAGGCACTAGTGAGTCAGAGTTAAAATTGAAGCACGTTAATCTATTCGTTGTGATGCAAAACCAAACAGCTTTATTTTATTTCATTAGTGCTGCAAGCAGAGCTTTATCCGTAGCATTCACTATTCGATCGAGTTTGTTGGATCGAGTTGTCACTTCAGGCTGCGAAAGAATTATCCAAAGTATTCTGAGTCTCATGGCAGCAACATCATTACGTGTGACAACAGCTCTGGAAAAGCTGAAGCTATCTCCCAGCATCGCATACGCCTGAGCAATGCACAACACACCACACGACGTTCCGTCTGGTTGTTTTGGAGCGTCAAGCCATACTGCGTTTGATTCTAGCGGTGACTCGGTGAGCCGCACAGAGGAATTATGCCAGTTTCGCAGAAACGGTGCCACGTCACTTCGTAAGTATCTTCCATCGCCGCCCGATACGAGCCGTTGCACAAAGGCTCATAGCAGTAGGGGGTGAAGGTGGGTGGATCCTGACGATAGTTTATGCGCACCATGATTATTCCCCAGTGGTCGTTGTTCAAGTGAACGGGCATAACAGCGTAATGGTACATCGAAATGCGCCCTACTGGAGTTATTGAGCAACCCATCGTCGGAGCGTAGGAGTCAATAGGAAAACATTCACCAACTGAGTTGCAGATACAGCGGAGGCTGAAATCGATAATAACATCACTCAGCATCCGTTCTCTTGCCAACATGCCGACCAAATGGTCCACCTTGACAGTGGCCTCGCCACCCGACAACCGAAACATTGACCCAAGACATGCTTTGCCAAGAATTCTCGCGACATCTTCTGCAAATTCTATGTGTTTTTCACCAGACTCACTAGATAGCATCCAGTCCGTGTCCGTCTCTTCATCAAACAGTTCTGGGGTTGACAGGTTTTTTTCCCACTTTGTCGAGAGAGCCCAGTCCATAGCTACCAGCCAAGCTTCGCACTTCCGACGGATCTCGTAGAACGCCTTCATGCGGTAGACAGCGCCACTGCTTCACATTATAATTTGCATCATGTATCCAATACAAGCAACATGACAAGCAACATAGTAAGCAACACAATGAGCAACACAGCAGTACACACAACAAACCTGGTGAGCTTTGGAGTGCCTCCAGGAAAGAACGCGATGATCTCGTTCGTGGTACCTTCGGGGTGATCCGATTCCGAATCGTTACCGAAATAGCTGGATTTCTTTCGTTTCCTCTTCTCCGCTTCGACTACTGCGTCCTGCTTATTCAATAGGTGCTTAGGAATGACGAAGTTGTAGTCGTAGTCATCGGCGCATACATACGAACGCTGACAGCGCGCAGAACGCGCTCCCAGGAATTTGTCGTCCATGATGACTGGATAGTTTGCCATCAGCTCGCTAACGCGGTATCTGTCACTAGTATTTGGAGTTTACTCCAGTAGTCGAGATAGACATGGCACGCGCTCGTCGGGAAGTACAATGGCTGCCAGTTTCTGTGGCATCGAGGATGTCGCCAAGCGAACTTGCTTCTTTTTTCTCTCGTTGTGTCGAGGCTTAGATTGGGGAAACCTAAGCACATCTATCTGGCCTGGCTCCCGTGCCTTTTGCTTTGAGAGCTTGGCGGCTCTTGTATGGACCATTGGCTTTGTTCGGAGCTCCACAGACTTAGATGGCTCACATTTGGCGGGAGGCGACTCCATTGTTTGCTGTCAAGCCTGTGTCAGTGTCTGCGCCGTCGTTGTAAGACCCGAATTGGATGTTTCATTGTGATTCAGCATATATTCTGCTGTTACTCTAGACGGTGGTGTGTGTACAGCCGCAGGTGCAAAAGAAAACTCTCCGATATTTTCTTCTTCAAGCTGTCGAATCAACTTCATTGACTCCATTAGATCAACGGGGGTAATTTCAGATGCACTTTCACTTGCTGAATCGTCGCTGCTGTCGCCCGACTCTGATTCGGAATCCGCCATTTTCTGAGATGACGTGGTGTCCCTTTCTCGCATACCCCTGCGTACTATTTCTCGCCATGACTGTAGAGCCATGTAGAATTTTGGGCTAGTTGAGATAGAAAATCCAGCACAGGTTCAAATGCAGCTTTGGCGTAGCAGTATGTTTCTTCAGAAGACAGAACGACAACATTCGCACGCTCACGACGCCGCATTTTTACGTAAATCACGCGTTTGGACAGGTGAGATGTGTCGAGGTTTTTTCTCCAGCGGGACTGGTTCTCCTGCTCCCAAACTTAAGCCTCTTGATTCACTTGTGCTGCTTCAAAAGACTCCTTTTTTGCTTCGGCACCGTGTGTTGTTTTGTGTGTTGCTGAGCATTGAGTATAGTCGCTGTGCGAGGATGACTCGGGTGTATCTTTCAGTTTGTCTTGAATTGACTGCACCGACGCTTTCCCACGACAGAAGGCTTCCTCAAGCTTCGCCATTTCTGACATGCTCCAACGTGGCCGAATACTCGAAGCCGGCATTTTTTGCAAACTGGTGTTTTTGCGCGGCGATATGCATCAGATGGTGGCAAGGTAGATGGTACGTGCAATAAAATAGGCAGGAACAGCACCACTCGAAGTCGTTACACCGGAAAATGCTTCCTTGCGTGCTTATTTCCCATTGACCCACGTCACTTAGTCGTTTGGCTAATGTGTTCTGAGCTAAAATTACCATGAAATAATCCCACTGGTCCCGCACTTTCGATAGCGTGTCGTCGTTCATGTGTTTGGCCAAAAGAGAAAGATACGTGGGGACCCGAACTGGTTGGCGATTAGTAGTCGAGTGCTTGCGCATGGCCGCGATCCGCTGTCGAATAACCGTTGACTGGTGTGCCAATACACCACTAATCGTGAAGTCAATTTGCGGTTTCTTCCTTAGGAGGAGCTTTAGCTGATTTCAATTAGACTCGATGCGGTTGGTCGTCGTATTCCCAGCAGTAAAAACTTTTTCGCGAGCGTGGTTTGCCCACATGGAACTACATGTTCTCCAGTGTTTTCAAAATACTCCAACAGCTTGGGGCACTCTTCTTCACACCTCCGAGTAAACGTCTACTTCAGAGTCAAACTTAGACTGTGAGCTGCTGGAGACATAGTAAATAAAATAAGCAACACAGAAATAAACACAACATTAACAATTCTTACCAATAAATTAATTTCGCAAAGGCAGACTCCATCGCATCTCTTTGAGCCATCTTCAGAACATATTTGGGACGTCGGCAGGCCTTCCATCAATACGTCAACGCGTGAAATTGACACAGAAGTATCTTAGCGTTCGGGAAAGCTTTCTCCAGAACCCGCCATTCGACAAAGTCCTTATCGATGACGACACTTTGAACACTGCGCCAAGCTGGGTTTTTCCTCTTGAAAAATTCGATGACGTACTTCATCGTAGCTGCCTTCTGATCAAGAGCAAGGAAATTAATAGCTGGAATTTCTCTTCCCGTTGCTGATGTTGCAACAAGACTACTTATAATAACTCGGATTTTCTCTGATAAGTCAAGCGATTCTTGCAGAGAATCGCAGTGCGCTTTAAGCTTCTCGTAAGCCTCCTTACTCTTCTCCACGTCTCGATATTTCTTCTCGGCAACGTACAAAGCTCTTTTGGTCCTCTCCAGCTCGAATTTGAGTTGATCTCTCTCGGTCGTGACGTTGTGCAACTCTCTTAATGACATATTTAGTTTTTTGTTTAATGTTAATTTCATCAGAACTACAAACAACTGAATTGGGCATACCTAAATGGTACCCCAGATTGCTGGTTCCATGTGTCCAATCCATGACCAAGCTGTCTCCTCATTTCGCGAAGCATGTCTTCTGAATTGACGATTCCATCGCAATAATACAAGTAATATCAAGCTGATACTGGACGAGAAGTACATCATTACCACTATCCTCGTCGGGAAAATTGCCCAGGATAACCTTGGGTCTTTCGGTACTCGACTCGCCGAGCACTTGTCGCACAAGATTTCTTGTCAGCTGAGGCGTAAGCACCATATCTGTATCCGAAATCATATCAAAATTATCATTAAATTGACAAAGTACGCCAGAAAAATATACAACTGCAAGTGGCCTAATAGTAGCACCCACCGAACTTGTCCGACAAGTATCGATTAGTGTCAGCCGTGTGCGTCTTCATCTCGGTCAAAAGACCAAGTTCTTGGCGGACTTGCGGGGTGAGTGGCATTGACTTGTCCCCACGATACGAGTCGTAGTTTGTTTTATTGGTCTTGTGGCTGTGTAGCGATATCTGTGAATCAATCAGAGATTAATATCTCTTTCAGACAGAGAAATTGAACAGAGACTCACCTCCGTTCCTGGTGCAACGATCACTTGCCATGTGGCTTGACCATCCACGACGACACGCCCAGAGCGAACGAGGAAACCTGCTTCACAGCCGATAAAGCGTAAATCGTAGTCACGGCGGCCTTTGCCGCGGGATTCTTGTGACGATCCGTGAGTGCACCACATCCGCTTAAAACTGTGCGTCATCTCTAATGGAAGCTGTGTAATTCCATGTCGGCTACAATAAATCATACACCCATACATAATGCAAAGAAAACACAATTATAATCAAAAAATGAGTTCATGTACCTGCTGTACTTGGCCCGGGTTTCCGAGCTTCTAACCCGGTAACACAAGTAGTTCTTCGCAGCGTAATCCGCCATCATGTCATTGAACTCACTCCAGTCTTTAAATGTTTTCTTCGGGAGCTCCAACACATAATTTGTCACTGATGTGTGGAACTTCTTCATGGTTTCCCGAATTTGCCAAGTTTTCGTTCGACGTGTAGGCTTGCGAGCTGTGTGGACTTGCGCAATCGGCTTGGAAACGGGATCTGTGCTTTTCCGAGTCTTCTTAGCTGTCGGGTCTGTACTCATTTCTGGCTCGTCGATCGGGGAATGAACCCGTTTTTTGTGTGCTTTCTTTCAGATCCCGAGCCTTTAACAACAAAGCACAAATATCTGTAGCAACATATGAAGCAACGTAAACAGCAACACATAGGCAACATAGTGAGCAACATAGTCAGCAACATAACCAACAACATACGCTGCAACATAATAAGCAACACAAATGTAAACGTACGCAAAGAGAGTTCCTGATTGGTTTCATTTGAGGTTGCCTTTTGTGTAGTACGGCGTCACCGAATCGCATTATTGGCATTCCGTTGTGCCATTGTCGACAGTGAATTTCCGTAGCACCATCGGTTGGCTTAACGGTGCCCATGTCCAGATACCCGGCTTCATGGCAATCATTCAGCCAGCAGGATGACCGCTTCGCAAGCTACTTTCCTCGGGCTCCCTCTCGGCGCAGATATGCACAAAGGCATAAATCGAAAGCCGCAAAACCTATGGATTTTAGAGCAGGGGACAAAGGTATTTTAGGAGAGAGAAACTGAACTTGGCGTCCGCGAGCAAGGGATTTGGCAATGCAGCTTCCTGTGGTCACCCCGAAGACTGCCGCCATA
>NW_003303686.1:513984-516642 GCF_000142945.1 Phytophthora infestans T30-4 | reverse complement strand
GAGCGCGCCGTTTGGCCCACAAGCCTGCTCAGGACAGGGGCTTTGAGCGAATCCGTTCCGAAACGACCGCGGTGGGCCAGACCCTGGGATTGCCCTCGCAAAAGCCGACTTAACCCGTTTTCCTTGATTCCAAGTTCCCAGCGCGGTTCCCAGGGTCCCAGCTTCCCCCGGCAGTTCAGGACCTTATTCCACGAAGGGATTGTGACCCGAACCGCTAGGTGCTGAAATGTGGTGTAGCGGGATCAGCAAAATTCTGCGAGATTGCCCAGATCCAACTTACCCACCTGCGCCCCAGACACCGACTAACGGAGGGGGTCCCCCCGATGATCCGTGTTCTGCTGAACTTTCCCTCACCTTGTGTCCCCGTCCGTAGGGCGGGATCTGCTCTTCTCGGTAACTTCCGAAGAGTTCAAGTGGTGAAGCTTGAGTGTCTTGGCGAGACGTGGGGATGGGGTGGAGCAGCAGTGGAAAATCTTCACTCTGCGTCCGTGGATGGTTCCGTATCCTAAGCGAATATTCGAGCTTATGGATCCGGGGCCTAGATCGTGGATCTGGCCGTAGGGTTGCCTTGCGGGTGTGTTCCCTTGCCTTTGTGTTGTCCTTTAAGTCGTACTTGCCGCCTCCTGTGACGGGATCTTGAGAGTTGAGAACCTCTAGGGTGTAACCGACCAAGTAGTAAATTCGGTTAACCTGTCGGATCTGCACAAGTAAAGGAAAAGCTCACTAGGTTGTAGGATCTGGCCAATGTATTATCCAGTTATCACTACCAACACTAGATTCGCAATTCCCAACCTTCTCCTAGCTCGTACGGCCAATATAGTTCCGGTTCTTGAGGGCAGGAAGGCACTTGCGTGATACTGTGCAAATTGAGGTCTGTATTGATATTTAAGCCTATACCTGCCTGGGTTTCTACCTTCTATGTCTTTCATCTGCTAAATCCCTTACCAGGCTCGGCTGCATGTCCCTTCTTCCCTTGACCTATCACCCCAGTTCAGATCCACCGGATCCATGACGTAATCATCCTGGTCACCCTATTTTGGGTACACTCATCCGGATCCAGGTCGCTTGGATCCACTTCACTGTAAGTGCACACTCGTCGTGGATCTGAGCTCTCCAATCATCCAACATCATCTCGCAACCGTCTGTGATCTCCATTGTCCCAGGTGAATTCCGATTTGCAGTGAACCCAGTACTTCCCACCTTGGTAATCGGCCAGACGAGACTGGGGACAAATTCGAAAGCCCGCCGTTGACAACCCTGGCGTACGCGGCCATTCTCCTCACATCTTAAAAAATACCAGGAGTACAGTTTATTAGTACTAGCAATATACTCGTCTGGTCGAAAAAAGAATTAATAGCCCTTAAATCGGCGATAACTTCGGCCGTACAGCTCCAACGGAAGCGTGGTTGAGCCAGTTTGAAAGCTCTGCTTACGTAGCGTCAGCACCGTTTTTTATGAACAAATTTCCCGCCCATTTTGCCAATACCTGACCATTTGAACTTTCACTTTATGGATGGGTGGAGCTTTTTCGCTTTGACGTCAAAAGTGGTCAGAAATAAACTTTAAAAAAACAATGCCGTGTCCACACGGGGAAGTTCTGTTTTTTTTAATAAAAACATCCTACTTTACCGTCCGCTAAGGAATGACCCGTTCATTTAGCTTGTGATAACTTTTAAATCTGTCGAATAAATATAGATAGAGCGAGTTTCATGGCAAAACCCTTTATTCACACTACTCCCAATTTGTTTTTGGCAAGGCGCAAAAGCGTCAATATCGAGCATTTAAATGATCGCTTTGTGGAGGCTGGAGTTTTTGTTCGCAGCATCATCAAATATAATCAAAATTAAACTTTAAATATCCAGAAGAAGGAGGAAAAAGGCTTCGAAAAGCAATCTGATTCATAATCGTTTCGAAAACAGTCAATCAGCTTGGCATACAAATCGTCTAATGATGCATTTTTATATGATCATATGAGACAGCCCAAAACAAAATGATACTTATGAGCCTAAGTACGAATCGCGATTTAAGCACTCAAAACGAAAGCGGGGCGTCTCCTCTATCTTTTGAGCCCTTATAAGCTACAGAATGCTTAAAACCGAAGAAGTTGTGGTCGCTCACAAATATTATCTTCATTTATGGGCCCGCGAAATGACGATACATTTAAAAGTGCTGTGAGCTCAAAATTTTTCAATTTTAAAAATTCAAATGTTTTTTAAGCTCTTGTCAAAAGCAATTGAATAAGGGTAGTTTTACAATTTTCGATGGAATTTTACAGTAAATGTCACTGTTTCGGTTAAGTGCGAAAACTTTAAGCTCGATTATCTCGATAGCTCTAAATGGTTCGTAAGTATCATTTTGTTTGACGTAGCCTCATATACGTACGAAACTGGATATGGAACAATCAAACACACGAGTGTTTAAAAAAAAACTCTGTTATTTTGTTTAGGACCGGAGAAGTCATATACTAGTATGAGCTTAAACTAGCAGTAAATAGAATTGTTAAGTGTTACCAGATACTTGTACCTACACATTTTCAGAATTAGGACTACTAGAGGATTAGGCCGGCTGCGTATATGTGCAATTCGGTAGAGTAATACAACATGTGCGGGAAAATCAGTTCTGTAATAGTTTCGCTAAATCAGTACAATCGTCGATCAG
>NW_003303686.1:491717-495037 GCF_000142945.1 Phytophthora infestans T30-4 | reverse complement strand
CCCCTAATCTTAGAATACATTAAATTTATTATTTTGTTGGTCGGTAGAGCAAGCTGACATGTTTCGCACGATGAAAGCAAGTGCTTAAATGGGTGCTGGAAATTTTTGAGCATCTGAAATCACCAAAATGTAATGGCCCTGATGATAAAGAAGTATTGATATGGGATTGTTTTGTCAGCTTTTCTGAAGGTCTATCGCTTAATGATCCGCATCAACCATCAGTACGATATACTCCACAGTAACCATTTCCACACGAAATGGAACGTGGTTTGTAACTCAATACGAAATACAAACTATACAGAATGATGGCCATGAAACGCACTCCTCCAAGAACCAAGGCTGGGAATTGCTGCAAGCAACCAATCTTTAGCCAACACTTAAGTAATACAGATTTTTTTCGGACCAACATGATGGGAGGCGAAAGTTCATTCTACGAGCTCCATTACTAAACGAAAGATAAAAAAGAGTCCAACGTAATTTCTATTATTTCCGTAGGATGTCGCTCGAATAAGTAACCATCATTGTGCTCGAGGTGGACGGAGTTACAAGCGACATCGTCTTCCGATATGAAATAATTGCAATCGTTTGATGAAGCTATTTACTAGTATGTAAAAGGTGCTTTGGTTTAACACCTTGCGTCCGGACGGTACTTGCCCAGAACGCGTAAGCGCATGTCGTAAGATACGGTATATCAATGTTACTACGTATTTGTATGGGTGCACTTTTTGACGTGAGGTTAGGTGCATTAATTTTCAACAGGTTTTTCTTTCAATGTCGTAACTCTGACGGGATTCAGCGACAGTATTGCCTGCTCAATGTCGTAACTGACTGCAAGTGCAGTCAACAGATGGCTAAATTGCTTCACAGGCAGTCCACTTAAATCAAGAAACGCAAGGACGAAGGTACGATGGTTCAAGAAGCTGTGTATTTGAAACAAATCACTAATCAACTGACACGCAACCAAGCTCACTCGTCATCACTACCATTCTCGTTGTCACCACCGTTGCCGTCGTCGCTGCCAGCATCGTGCCCAAGTCGAAGTTCCCGTCGCGTCTTCTTTCTTTGGCCAGCTTTCTGGCCGGGCCGACGGAGCACAATGCGCTTCCCTAAGTTTGGTGGGATAGCTTGCCCGGCGTCGAAGTCATCATGCCAGATATCATAGCATGTCTTCGCAACGCCCTTGTATTCCCGTCGAATACGGTTGCACAACCAGCATTTCGCATTATCAACGGAGCAGCGTTCGCAAAAGAACGTTGTTGCGAAGGACTTCTTCTTTTCAGTACGCAAGAGCGCGCAGACCTTGCACGATCTCTGCCGGCGTTTCTGGACCCCAGTAACGGTAACCCAATCTTCAGACTGCTGCAGCGCGTGCGTGAGGCGTACTGGGGTGCGCTGGCGCTTTTGGCTCGCAGGAGGCGGTGTTGCCTCCACTCCAGCAAAATCTTCGGCTTTGAGTTGGAGAAGTTGATTTTGAAGGACGCAAAACCACTCTGAGCGCTTCATAGCAGCCATCCCCCGTCGTGGATCCAACCACCATTTCATGGATCTCAACCCGTCGATCCCTCTGCAGGATCTTTCGCGGAGTTGGATATGAAGGCCGATCCACCAAGAGGCCAGTTGGCTCCGCAGAGAGCTCCACCTCTCCGAGGATTCGATCTCGGTAGTCGCCTCGTACACCAGATTCTGCCATTCTTTGTAGCGGCGAGATCCCACTGACACATATCCAGGTCGCCCTAGAGATACCGTCCCTTCGCCAACCATCGTCCGATCTCCTCATAATGGTCCGGTAATAGTCTCTTGTCGCTGACGTTCGTGACCTGGAGGTATCGTGATCGACATGGTCCCTGGATTACGGTCGGCACCCATTTCTCGCCCTGAGTGACCCACAGTTTCTCATGTTCCACCCACCTTAACCGATCTGGCAGTTCCTAGGTTTCCCCGGGCTCGATCCAGGTTGTCTTATCCGCCCTTATGATCCTCATCTTCGCCCCATACAACGGTCGTCGTCCGCTGAGCTGGATCCGCATCTCGTCAGGGAAACAAAGTGTCCCATCCAAACAAAGTGTCCCATCCGCTAGATCCAACCTCACTCCGGCCGGTACCATGAAATCCATCCCGAGGATGGTGTCTTGACCAGCGAGATCTCCAGCCCAAATGTCAAACCAATACACCAAACAACCTGCCAGCGTGATCTTGATCCGCGTTCTCCCATTCGCACGGTACACGCCTTCACCAATCCCAACACAGTCTTGGATCCGACTCCCATCCACTTGGCACCCAACCTTACGAGCAAAGGCGGTGTCCAGTATAGACACCTCGGCACCACTATCTAGGAGTAGGATTGCTTTTTCATTGTTGATCTTGCCCCCTACCTTGGGCTGGTCTAAACCACTTTCCTGGGGACATGGTACTTCCGAGATATCCCACGAGACTGCCCGGTTTGAGGCGAGATCACATGAGATCCAAACATCCTTCAGATTCCAGCGAGATTCGAGTGAACCTGGACAGGACTCCAGGTGAGATTTGGAAGTTGTAAATGGGCCCAACTTCCAATTAACTGAGGTAGGTAGATATTTCTTTAGTTATTACATAAGTAGGTAAAGTGGCACACGGGTAGCGTGTGCCAAGGTGTCATCATCTGATTGGTTGATAGTGAGGAGCCAGACTCACTTATTGACCAATCAGATATAGACATGTGTTTGAGTGGTTCACACGAGGCCAGGGGTAGCCGCCCTGGTCCTAAATAAATCAGAGCTGAATTTGAAACAAACCTAAGACTTGGTTTTATTATTGCAAGCTTCCTCCGCATTACAGTGTAAGCTAGTAACGGTATCTCTTACCCCGTTACACCTGGTAGCACTTTGTAGTCCTTCCAACGACCAAGTCTACGATGAGCCAAGTCCAGATCTCCGGGGCGACCCTGGAGCATGCTGCATTCCCCCATCTCACTCGCGTGGAGTGGGAAGCGCTTCACCGCCTCGTGGCGGTGTCCGGGAGACGCTGTCGTCGCATCGCTGGCTGAGCTCAGCGACGCTCGACCAGGCAAACGTCTTGCAGCACAAAGAGTTCATGGAACGCGAGCTCGCGGATGCGAAATCGGCGGGGGTCAACTTCCCTCGCGTCCATCTCAGAATGACGTCGTCAAGATGGGAGACGGCTACGTATTTCTGGCGTCGGTGAAAACTCGGCGTCCGCTAAAATCCGGTGGGTTCTGCGAGAATCGACATCGCTATCGCCTCGCGACGCATCGAGAGCGTCGTTCGGCCAGAGATGAAACTTTCTTCTTCTCTCGGGTAAACCGGGAAGGCCAAAGAATGGGC
>NW_003303686.1:483620-486133 GCF_000142945.1 Phytophthora infestans T30-4 | reverse complement strand
ATGCTTCCTGTTCGACCCAATGCAGTTGAAGAGCAACATCTCGTCGCTCAGAACGGCGGTGTGCACTGTCGTAGAGCCAATGCTGAAGATGACGGACCAGATCCAGTACGAAACTATCACTGGCTGTGAGCAGCAGGATAGCTCGTCCTGCGGCCTCTGGTGCTTGGTCGTGCTAGAGCTACTGCTCTTTGGAGCAACTCACGATAAGTGGAGCAACTATTGGAGCGACTCGTTGTACGAAGCAGTCGGCTATTTGCGTATGCGGTACTTGCACAAGGTGATCAAGTTGCAGAGCCACTTTCCAGTTGAAGACGAACCGGAAGAAGAGAAGTAAGTGCAGACATTAGTTACTGGTAACTTCAACACGAATTGATTTTGGTATCACTTTGAAGCCAAACAGAACCAAACTAAAATTATACAGAACCCGTGGGACTTAGAGTTTTTTTGCGAGGTGTTGCTGCTCCAGGGAAGCCGAGTCAAGTCTATATTTAGAAAAACGGCTGTGCGTTCAATTTTTCATACTCAGCGCCATATTATTGTATAGGACACATAAGCAAACGACGAGATTTGATTCGCTAGAAACTATGTCGATTATAAAAGACGACATGTACACTATGAACGACATCAAACTTACGCACTTACCGCGTAAATTACTGCCACTTCGTCATTTATTTGAAAGCCCATTCTCTGTTGCACACAGAAAAAATATGTTACCCATCACGCGTGTGTGAGAGACCTTACTTTCGTCTATTTATTTTCTGTTGGACTAGCACGATCCCTCCATGATGGAGTCCATTGCCCATTTGACATGCAAATACCTCGAATTGGATAGAAAAGATTCGCTGACTTCTAAAGCTATCAGTTCACAATTTGGTCCAGCGCAGTGTTGGCATGTTATCCACATCGGAGTTCGAGTGTCTCGAAACGGTTTGGAGAGAACACGGGGCGCCTCCTCACCCTTAAAGTGAGGAGCTTGCAGGGCTTTATTTTCATTTCGGACAGCGCGGTCCCAAGTCCGAGAGAGTAGAAGCAGCAAAACTAATCAGTTAGTTGGAGCTGACCACGGTGCTCAACACCGCCACAGCTTACAGATGCAACAGGAGTATCTTTATATGGAGATTGAGTGCACCAAGCAAGGCATGGTGAACTTGAGGAAGTCCCGGTGATTTATGTAGTCAGTGGCATTGATTGACTCAGTGGCTTCACAACGATGCCCAATGTACCTTACGTGTCTTGGCGACTCGTAGACTGCGCTTGTCACTGGCAAGTAGCCACGCGTGCTGACTCTTATTGGGCTCTCCGTTTGACGAAGTGCATGCTCCATACCAGCGGGGAGATGGCAAGGAGCTGTTGAGTTGTCGAGTCACTGTGATTAACAGTGACGCAGCGGGGAGATGGCAAGGAGCTGTGGCTAGGGGTTAATGGCAGCTCCAGAATTGGTGAAGTACTGTGATGTGTAATTGTAGACCAGTTGATATAAAAAAATATCACCAATATTTTCTTTTAAAAACAAAATGTTATTATTAATTATCATCACCGGTGTCCGGACGATGTAACAGTCTAATCAACTAACTTATCACACAAGACCAAGGTAAACTAAGCGGTTATTTTGTCAGAGGTCTTCTGAGTGCTGGTTGGTCAAAATTGACGGAAACGGATGGGCTGGAGACAAACTTCTAATAACACGCCAAACGCCATGGAAGAGGAAGTCCGAATGCGTGTTACCTTAAAGGGGTCCGTTCAGAGAACCTACGAAAAAGCAATCTCCATTTGACCGAAGAACACTCAGAGGGCCTACAGCAAGCGCCAGCAGAAGTTTCGAGACTGGTGCTTGGCGAAGGGGACAGCTTTTAGTGACCTAACGCGGTACACAGTTACTGGAGAGAAGCTTCAACTTTTCTTGGAAGAAGAAGTCATCGGGAGAGCCAAACGTCGCAAGGGAAGCAACAAACACAGTGATAGAGCCGAAATTATCGGGAGATCGACGGTAAACTGTTACGACATTAGGCCTGACGAGTGATGACGAAGCTCAAACAGAATCTCATCAAACTCGAATGCAGCAAAAATGTTCTCGATCAACACCGTCGCCTCGTACGACGAGGCGCTGGAATTGCTAGAGCAAGTGTTTGATCGAAAGAAGGTGGCGTTGGCAGCTTCTGTGGCGAGTGCGCCCATGTCTGCGGCGGTCCTGAAATGCTCTATCTTGATGGAGATGAAGGTGGTGGGGCTGTTGAGACAGATCGGCTACGAGACCTTGTTGGTTACGGGCGACAGTGGAGTTGCGGCTAATGGGAAGAAAAGCAAGAGCACGACGGAGGACAAGGCGCCGGTGACTGGCGGAGACGCGGAGTGAGCAATGGCGCAAATGATGGACATGTTTCACGACCCCGTGACGAGACGGCAACACGTCCATGTACGAGCGCTCGATGACCTCGAAGTTAACGGCTGCTTCGACATGTTGACGCGAGCGCCACTGACCAGGTCGCAACTTCACCCGAACCGAGCACTGAAGC
>NW_003303686.1:476384-479618 GCF_000142945.1 Phytophthora infestans T30-4 | reverse complement strand
GCATGGCGTCTCACTTTGCCCAATGTCTTCGTCTTTCCCAAATGAGCCGAGAAAATGTCAGCGTGACAATAATGTAGAGCCGTCTCGATAAACGGTAGAGGAACGACAGGAACTATAGCAGTCCGCGCAGGACCGGCACGAGTCCCTAAGTGCACGCGGTGCATTAGGACCTCGTTCTTCATCAAGTGATGGGGGACATCTTTAGCACTGTTACCCTCAGTTGAGGATCTATGGCCAGAGCACCGTCTCTTAGAAATGCTCTCATGGCACGTATCCACGGCACTCGCTCTTGCTCTTTCACGCAAATTGTTCTAAAATTCTCATATTCCAATCACAAAAGCTCGCATATTGAACGCTAGGGAAGATGGGCACCTGCTCTGTAATTTCTCCTCCCTGTTTTTTTCTCGGGGTTGAGATCGCTTGGCCGAGGTTCCACTCTCCGCGTCGACTCCCGCATGTGCAACGCAAAACGCTCCGCCCACGTCTCAGATCTCTGTTTCTCTCTCGCCAGAGAATGTCTCAAGTTCGTTCAGAAGATCTTTCTTCTCGTTTAGAGTCATCATCGTGATGGCTTCTATAGTTCCTTCCAGCGCGATGATATAGCCTCGACAATCCATTGGCGTGTCCCATGGACGTCCCAGGCTTGTGATACACCTTAAACCTCAGTTGTGACAACCCAGCAGCCCATCGTGCCAATTTAGCGTTCGACGCTCTTGTGTTGTCACTAAAGATCCACGTAAGTGCTTGATGATCCGTATACAGGTCAAATTCACCGTGATCGAGATAGCACTTGAACTTTCGCGTAGCCCAGACGATTCCCCAGCACTCAATTTCGGTTGTGCCACAGGTCTTGTTGATCCAATTCCTTTGAGATCCTACCAACATCTTACTAGCGTAGGCAACCGCTCGGTCACGTTTGTCTACTTCCTGCATTAGACAGGCCCCTACCGCCAAATGAGACAAATCCACATAGAGCTTGAACCTCTTGCCAAAGTTGGGATATTTCAGTATAGGAGGTATTTATACATTACCAGCCACTTGCAACCGAGGTTGTATTTTTTTAGATTGGCAGTCTGTGATTGGCCAATGGCATGGTACCGGCCTGGATCGTGGTCGGTACGGTCCCGCTCAAGTAGGTGTCGTCGGCAACTATTGTTGCATGTACCATAGCACAAAGTGTCATCTTTTGCAACCGGGACTGATACAAAAAAGTCTGTGTAGAGTTGCAAGCCGTCCAGTGTAGCCTCTCTACAAAAAATAAGTCGACTTACACTGGCTTTCATGGAAAATATTAATAATCAGTACAGAAAAACACGCCATCATGACAAGTCGCTACAAACCGGAGCTCATGAGGTTCATGGCCTTCACGAACGGCGTGGCGTACAGCAGCGACTACGTCTTCACTATGAGCGAGCTCCTTAACATCACACCAGAGCACGTCTGTCGCTGGATGAACCAGCAGGCTTACGGCGACCCAGAGCCAGATGAATCCATGAAACCTATTCACCGCCGCTCAAGCACGCTTGAGTTTGCTAAGAAAGCTATATCATCTTTTATGACGCGAATAAATACAACATGGGATCCTGTGAACAAACGCGGCAACCCAACACGCTCGGACGCTGTGAACAAGCTGATCAAGAAGGTGAAAAAATTTGAGGTACGTCGCGAGGGGGCAGAATCCAAAGCTCGCCGAGCTGTGGAGTTTGCTGAGTTCTTGAACTTACTGCTTTTAGTTCGGGCTCGATGGAAATCGGATGACTCATCATACTTGGTTAGCAGTGTGCTAAAACTGCAGTGGCATATTTGCGCCCGGATTGACGACATGATGAAGTTGCAATTCGCAAACCTCTCACCTAACACACAATACCCTTCCACACTACTTTTGCAGATGCGGTGGTCAAAAAATATTCACGAAGAGCGAGATGCTCCAGAGCAGATCATTATTGATAGCCTGGATCCCAAGATGTGTGTACTTCTCAACCTCGCTGTCTTTATAGAGTCTACGTCAAGTGTCATGAGCTCTGAGTTTGTGTACGGCAATCCTAAGGACGGTGATCATGTAGTTCGACGATTCTTGACTAGCATGGTGAAGAACGACTCATTTAAGAAGCTCAAGACAGGAAAGCTGGGGACACACAGCCTTCGCAAAGGTGCTGCAACGTACGCGACTCGGAGTGGTAGCTCAAAGGACTTTGTTAACCGACGAGGACGTTGGAGAGCGCGCAAAGGGGTTGTTGACGTCTACATAGACAACACCCAACCGTATCCTGATGCATTGACGGCAGCAACGTTTACAGGTCCAGAGGGGCCGTGCTTTTATAATATGGGGACTGGAGCTGGCCGCATTTCGACCGCTTTTCTCGTAGATCATATTGCACCTGCCGTATAACAGCTCATGGGAGGATCCATTGCAGCTACATTGGCATTGCCATTATTGTGGGCGGCGATGGAACCATCTGAGAACTACGAGTACGCTTTATTACCGAAAAAGCTACAGCAGAGAATTTTACGCGCATTTGCTAATATTGCTGACACTTCAGGGCTAAATCCTGTTGTTCGGGAGGGAATTTTCGTCACTGGCGATGGCTCGCAGCTAAACCTCGTCATAATGGACAGCAGTGAGGGCCCTGATCAAGAGAACAATGCAGTTGTTACACGTTCTGGTGGTAATGTGTCGGGTGGGGAAGTTAGTCGTCGCGAGTTCGCAGCACTGTACGCTCAAATAGCAGCAATTCGCCGCCATACAGCGGATGAAGTTCAGCAATTACGACGCGATATCCAGAGAGATCTGCAAAAACTCCAGGCAATAGTTCGACGCGTTGCCATACAGCCTGGCGTTCGTCGAGATGTCTCTGCCCACATTCCTGTCGGAGAAGTACCCCCTACAAGGCAACGTGCAGCCCGACTATCAAAACTACCAAAGATCTGTACGAACTATGGCATGAATATAAAGTTGGCTGTGCAGAATTGAAGGCAGCGAAGGACTTTTCAGCAGCCGAACGTGGCGCTAACAAGCTTGCCTACTCAAGACGAAAGGTGTTTTGGGGACGTTGTGTCAAGTCTGGTTCGCTCGGGTTTCACGAGTGATACAGCAATTGACAAAGTGTATTCCGGTCTACCGTACACAACTCTCAGATAAAAAACGTCTTGTCGGCTCTCCTTTGCTAGTGATGAGGGACTGCAGACATCCCAATACCGCGTGCGTAGCCGCTAAAGTGGGTAGGGAATGTCCCT
>NW_003303686.1:473469-476284 GCF_000142945.1 Phytophthora infestans T30-4 | reverse complement strand
TCTCTGAAAGTACACGACATGAAGTAAATCGTGCCGCGACTCCACTATCATGTTATGCAAAACAATGCAGCAATTCATTACTTCTTCAAGCTTTTTAACAGTCCAGAACCGTGCAGGCAAAGCAAGTATCCTCCACTGTCGCTGAAGAACGCCGAATGCTCTTTCAACGTCTTTCCGTAAAGCTGAGTGAAGTTTCGTATAGTTTTTCTCTTTTTGTGAGGTTGGCGTTGCTATACCTTTGGCAAATACCGACCAATTCGGGTAAATACCGTCGGCAAGCAAGAAAGGAAGGTCGCGCTCTGTCTTACCAAGTTTGTACGTAACGCGAGGAATTTCACCGTGAAGCAATCGTCGTAGAAATGACGATCTTTGAAGAACGTTGATGTCGTTGTTGGAACCTGCTGCTCCGAAATCAGCATGCCAAATCCACAGATCCCCTGATGCAATTGCTTCTAACACAACAGTAGGTTTCTTCTCGCGTCCTTTGTATTGACCAGCGTGTGCTCGAGGGCATAACGCCCACTCCCATTTCATGCAATCAATCGAACCTATCATTCCCGGGAAACCTCTCGCTTTATTCACGTCGAGCAAAGCTGAAATGTCGTGTTCTGTCGGTACTCGCAGGTACGTTGGTCCAAAATGTTCTACAACGTCAAAACAGAACTCATCTAATATCTCAAATGCCGTAGATTCTCCGATAGAGCAGACTTCGTCCATCTCATCCCCTGCCTTCGCGTATGCCAGCATCCGAAACGCTGCAGTAATTTTCAACAAACTACTAATTCCTGGCTTGCCAGTTGCATCAAAGCGCTGACGAAAATACGGATAATGCGAAATCAGCTCGTCGTGGACTCTCATGAATAGTGGCTTTGACATGCGATATCGACGTGCAAATGTCCTGTCCTCGTGGAGTGGCGTTTCGGTGAAGTATCGCCGCACAAGCATCTCATTAGCCGCAGTGAAGTCTCTGTCGACATTTGCAGCCTTGCCGGGCTGTGAACCGCCGTGTTTTCTCTTTTTCGGTGCGCGAGGGGTCAGAAGTAGCGAGCAGACGTACGCCTCTTCCTCGTCGTCAAGAGCTTCTCGCAGAAGACGATTTCTCCACATAGCGACAGATTGGTGAGTGATGCCTCACGGTGGCTATCGCTAAAAACATTCCGGCCAATCGGAAGGCAACAAATCTATAGATATAGCGACGCACCGGTGGAGATGCTCTTACCCCCCTAGTGGAGTGTGTTGTCCGTCTGTAACGTCCGTAACGGGCTAGGGTTAATAATCCTCACGCTAAAACGCGCGTTCTACTGGCTGCCGAGCGCAGCGAAGGCGGCCTCGATTGGCTAAAAAGCTGCCGAGCGCAGCGAAGGCGGTCCCCATTGGCTAAAACAGATATTATGTGCTGTACTTACTGGATGTGGACTACACATCGTACTTAACTGCACCGTTTAAATTTCATTTTGCTCTCATTTTCAGCTGCGGTTCGCCACCTCACGCAAAGGGCGCTGCCTGTGTACGCGTTAATTAGCACAATTAAAAGGCGCCGATGAGCAAACACGTACTATATCGTCGTAGGAGCTGGAGAAAAAATATATAGGCCCTGGTAACTTATATTTTGGCCTCAATCGAAACTTTAGTACTTATTGAGTTTAGAATGATGTTTTAGGCTTCGTAGTACTGCTGTACTAATTTAACTTACAATATTATTTTTCTCAGTACTATTATCAAGGCATTTCATATTTTTGCTTGCAGTCATTTGTAGTAGTAGTACACATAATAATTATATCAGCGTTTAATAATAAATAACAATTTTATTACTATTATTAATAATGTGAAAACTTTAAAATATGACTATTGTGGCTTACACCCCTGCACCTCCGTAATAAACTATTGTCTTCCTTTGTATTTGCGCGCGTAGTGTGCGACCTTCAGATATTATGTGAACTTTCCAACAATATACGTTGTGTACATCAAACAATATACGTTGTGTACATCAAACAAAATGGGAACAGCGTTTGTGATTAAGCTGGCGCGGATGCACATGTCTAAGCAAGGACACGAAACACGAAGGAATACCGACCTACACTATGTACACGATGGGATAGAAGACCAACACGAAGCACGGAAGGCCATGGACGATGATAGAAGACTTAGCCGATGCAAACCACGAAGTTTCATAAGTAGCGTGAAAGATGAAAGAGCACGCAGCCATGAAAAGAACAGATGGATAGAACATGACAGGAACGTACGGGCCACGGAAAGGAACTAAATACATAGACACCCCAGCATGCTGAAAAGCACGGGCTACGGAAGAGCACGGACGGTCGAAGCCACGGTAGAACACGTATCGGTGAGAGTGCACAGAAACAATACTCCAACAACACCACGGGTAAACATGGAGCACAGTCAACCGACCAAACCTGAGCCCGCAGGAGGCCAGATACGGGAAATCAGAAATCATCAATCTTTGGAGCACGATGCCTAGGTAGAACATGAGCTCACCGATCCACTGAGCGTGACACTACGGTAGCTAACGATAACACAGACGACAGCCCAGCCCCGACACCAGAGATAACACGACAGCATGGACGGTGGGTTAGCCACTAAACCATCGGAGAACACGCTGCCACGCGAAATCACCGAGTCACGGAGCACCATACCAGTGTAGAACCTGAGCTTACCGAGCCACGGAGGACATCAGTACATGATAACACGATTGCACGGACTGCGGACCGCCCACCAAATGCACAGGGGTGGGCTTGGTATGACCACGATTACACACCGTGGAGCACGATGGCATCGTAGAGCACGATAACAGAAT
>NW_003303686.1:468547-472912 GCF_000142945.1 Phytophthora infestans T30-4 | reverse complement strand
AATTCATTCCACATTGTGGAGTACGATGCCATTGCAAAACACAATAGCACGGTTCAACGCGGTGCACTACGCGAGCACAATACCATAGACAGCATTACCACACCGCGATTGCACGATAGCGTGATACCGCGGTCGATGGAACCTCACCAGGAGAGCACGATACACGGGTGATGGAATAATACGACTGCGTGAATGCGCCAAACCACGGAATAGCACTCTTCGGCCAGAGTACCAGCGATGGGAGGCCAACGGCCACGAAAGAGGCCGTACTAACAAGTCTGATCCCAAAAGAGAGGTCGTATAACCAATAAGCAGCGTGGGTCACCGGTGGGCAGGTAGCCACGAAGCCAGAAAGATCACGGAAGAGCGCCGGCCACTGTCGAACATGACATCCAACCTGTAGTACGGGGTAACGGAAGCGTACCAAACAACGATATTATACGGGTCCGCATGAGACTACGGAATGGTAAATAGTTAAGTACACGAAGCCAAGATCTACTAGCGTGAACGACGCTAACAAAGTACGCGACACCAAGAAGCATTTAAATCTGCGGCCACCGCATCTCCAACAAACCATGCCACTCCGCCGCGTAGCGGCGGCGAACGGCTAGTCTTACCCCTCTAGTGGAGTGTGTTGTCCGTCCGTCTGTCAGTCCGTCCGAGGGTAGGGTTCTAAAATGTAACGCAAATGCGGGCGTTCTACTGGCTGCCGAGCGCAGCGAAGGCGGCGTCGATTCGCTAAAAAGCTGCCGAGCGCAGCGAAGGCGGCCCCCATTGGCTAAATCAACATTGTGTTTTGTACACACTGTATGTGGACTACACATCGTACCTAGAAGCACCGCTTAAATTTCATTTTACTCTCATTTTCAGCTGCGGTCTGCAAGGCCACGCAAAGGGCGCTGCCTGTGTACGCGTTAGTTAGAATAATTAAAAGGCGCCGATAAGCACACACGTAATATATCGTCGTAGGAGCTGTTGAAAAAAAGTGTAGGCTTTGGTGACTTATATTACGGCCTCAATCGAAACTTTAGTACTTATTACATTTAGAATGATGTTTTAGGCTTCGTAGTACTGTTGTACTAATTTAACTTACAATATTATTTTCATATTTCTTTTATTGAGTCATTTCATATTTTGCTTGCAGTCATTTGTAGTAGTAGTACACATAATAATTATATCAGCGTTTGATAATAAATCACAATTCTATTACTACTATTAATAATGTGAAAACTTTAAAATATGACTATTGTGGCTTACACCCCTGCACCTCCGTAATAAACTATTGTCTTCCTTTGTATTTGCGCGCGTAGTGTGCGACCTTCAGATATTATGTGAACTTTCCAACAATATACGTTGTGTACATCAAACAAAATGGGAACAGCGTTTGTGATTAAGTTGGCGCGGATGCACATGTCTAAGTAAGGACACGAAACACGAAGGAATACCGACCTACACTATGTACACGATGGGATAGAAGAGCAACACGAAGCACGGAAGGCCATGGACGATGATAGAAGACTTAGCCGATGCAAACCACGAAGTTTTATAAGTAGCGTGAAAGATGAAAGAGCACGCAGCCATGAAAAGAACAGATGGATAGAACATGACAGGAACGTACGGGCCACGGAAGGGAACTAAATACATAGACACCCCAGCATGCTGAAAAGCACGGGCTACGGAAGAGCACGGACGTTCGAAGCCACGGTAGAACACGTATCGGTGAGAGTGCACAGAAACAATACTCCAACAACACCACGGGTAAACATGGAGCACAGTCAACCGACCAAAATTGAGCCCGCAGGAGGCCAGATACGGATAATCAAAAATCATCAATTTTTGGAGCACGATGCCTAGGTAGAACATGAGCTCACCGATCCACGGAGCGTGACACTACGGTAGCTAACGATAACACAGACGACAGCCCAGCCCCGACACCAGAGATAACACGACAGCATGGACGGTGGGTTAGCCACTAAACCATCGGAGAACACGCTGCCACGCGAAATCACCGAGTCACAGAGCACCATACCAGTGTAGAACCTGAGCTTACCGAGCCACGGAGGACAGCAGTACATGATAATACGATTGCACGGACTGCGGACCGCCCACCAAATGCACAGGGGGTGGGCTTGGTATGACCACGATTACACACCGTGGAGCACGATAACACGGACAACGCAGATGCACAGCACGTGCACAATACCATAGAAAGCATAACCACACCGCGATTGCACGATAGCGTGATACCGCGGTCGATGACACTTCATCAGGAGATCACGATGCACGGGCGACGGAACCACACGACTGCGTGGAGGCACCAAAGCACGGAATAGCACCCTTTGGTTAGAAAACCGGCGATGGGAGGCCAACGGCCACGAATGCCTATGTATCCCGAAAGCGGTACAGCCCGCGTAAACGTTTGAGAACAGAGAATAGCTAGGAGCCACGAAAGAGGCTGTACTAAAGTGCATAAGCTCGAAAGAGAGCGCATATCCACAAACAGCGTGGACCACGGGTGAACAGAGAGCCACGAAACCAAGTAGAACACGGAAGAGCACAGCCCATTGAAGAACACGACATTCAACCTGTAGTACGGGGTAACGTAAACGTACCAAACCACGATATTGTACAAAGCCACATGAGATTACGGATAGTTAAGTGGTTGACTACACGAAACCACGACGTACTAGGTTGAACGACGCCCACAAAGCACGCGACACCAAGAAGCACTATATTTGCGGCCACCTCATCTCCAACAAACCATGCCACTCCGCAGCGTAGCGGCGGCGAACGGCTAGTCTTACCCCTCTAGTGGAGTGTGTTGTCTGTCCGTCCGTACGTCCGTCCGCGGCTAGGGTTAATTCATGTAACGCAAATGCGGGCGTTCTACTGGCTGCCGAGCGCAGCGAAGGCGGCCTCGATTCGCTAAAATTGCAATATGTGGTGTACACACTGTATGTGGTCAACACATCGTACTTAAATGCACCGTTCAAATTTCATTTTGCCCCCATTTTTAACGCTGGAGCGCCACCTCACGCAAAGGGCGCTGCCTGTGCGTGCGTTAGTTAGCATTGGTAGAAGGCGCCAACGCGCACACACGTAGTATATCGTCGTGGGAGCTGTTTGAAAAAATTGTAGGCCTTGGTGACTTATATTTCGGCTTAAATGAAGCCTTTAGTACTTATTGGTTATAATATGATTTGTTTTAGCTTTGTAGCATTTTTTTTACTTTCTAAGATAATTTTGCTTAGTACTATTCTAAAGTCTCATATTATTGCTTGCAGACGTTTGTAGTAGTACTACACAAAATTAATTTAGTAGCGCTTATCAAATTTAAATGCACTTTATATCTAATACTAATAACCTTAAAGTATTGTATCATATTTGCGTTAGATGAAGATGCACAATTTATTATTAATATTAAATATTTAAAATATGAATATAGTGGCTTCCACCGCACATAACCATGTACACTTCTCCGCCACTAAAAAAAGAGCGTTTTCTTTGTATTAGCGCGTATTTTGCACCCCTAAGAGCATGTGCGCCCTCTCGAACACGATACGTAACATACGTGCAGTGCAGTGGGAGCGGTGTTTGTGATTGAATTAGCGTAGAGGCACGTGATTAAACAAGAACACGAAACACGGAGGAACACCGAGTCAGATCATGTACATAACGCGATAGAAGGAACAGCTTGAAATACGGAAAGTCACGTACGAAATAAGAATAGGCCACGAAATTTCATACGAAGCACGAACCAAGGGAAGAGCCTGAAAAACACGGAGCCGCACGATCAGATGACAGCGGGTGAGAGCTGAAATAATGAAACGCCAACACGCTGAAAAAGCACGGACCAAGAGAGAGCACGTTCACAGTCACGGTAGACCACGCAGCTGTGCGAGTGCACGGAAAGGAGTTCTCCCACCACAGGTTACCCCGAAGCACGGTCGGCGGCCAAACACAAATTCACGGGAGAGCATACGCGGGAAGTCACTGAACATTGGAGTACGATACCAGGACAGCCCACCGACCCACGGCACACGATACTACGGTAGCTAACGATAGCTTGGACGACCGACCAACGTCAACACCACGCCATAAACGACAGCATAGACGTTGGATTAACCACTAAACCGTGGGAGAACACGCAGCCACGCGAAATCACCGAGCCACGGAGCCGGGTACCAGTGTAGAGCCTGAGGTCACCTAGCATCGAGGGACAATAGTGCATTACAACATGATTGCACGGACGACGTACCAGCCACGAAGTCACAGGGAAACGATTCGGGATACCACGGTTGCACACCGCGGAGCACGATACCATTGTAGAACACGATACGCGGCAAAGCAGATGCACTACGCGAG
>NW_003303686.1:466540-468426 GCF_000142945.1 Phytophthora infestans T30-4 | reverse complement strand
CCAGGTAGATCAGCATATCTTGTTACCCAGGCCGTCTTCAGTAAGCAGGTGATTGCTAGAAAGTTTGTGTAAGGCGCCAATACCGACATATATGAACGAGGTGAGGAAGCATGCCGGCTCAGAGAAGCATCAAATGCAATTGTACTTCGCTGTGCGTCTCCAGGTCTAGCGTGGAGCACAGGCATACAGTTTCAGTATGAAACTGTCTAAATGGATTTAAGTACTTAAGTATGAAAGTCTCTCCTGGATGCTGATTAAAATAATCGATTTGTTCACGTAACTTACTGATCATATCGGATCTTAGCACAAAGTCCCAAGTTCCTACTATTTCTTTTTATTAAATGAGCGTTTATGTGAGACTAGAGGATAACTTCCAGCTACAGTACATGTACTGCACCCCGTTTTCGCGGGGGTGGACCATATAGGATTTGCAAATCAATCAGATTGTAGCTGATAAATTAAAGTTCATTTGGATTCAGAATCATCACATCTTACCTCTCTAGTGGAGTGTGTTGTCCGTCCGTCTGTCAGTCCGTCCGAGGGTAGGGTTCTAAAATGTAACGCAAATACGCGCGTTCTACTGGCTGCCGAGCGCAGCGAAGGCGGCGTCGATTCGCTAAAAAGCTGCCGAGCGCAGCGAAGGCGGCCCCCATTGGCTAAAACAGATATTATGTGCTGTACTTACTGTATGTGGACTACACATCGTACTTAAAATGCACAGTTCAAATTTTATTTTGCTCTCATTTTCAGCTGCGGTTCGCCACCTCACGCGAAGGGCGCTGCCTGTGTGCGCGTTAGTTAGCATTAGTATAAGGCGCCGATAAGCACACACGTACTATATCGTCGTAGGAGCTGTTGAAAAAATTGTAGGATTTGGTGACTCATATTTCGGCCTCAATCGAAACTTTAGTACTTATAGGATATATAATGATATTTAGGCTTCGTAGTTCTTTTAAATAATAAAACTTACAAAACTTTTGAGTAATACTATGTTTTGAGAATTTGATATTTTTCTTGCAGACGTTTATAGCAGTACTACAAAAAATTAATTAGTTGCGCAAGAAAAAAAACGCATGTTATTACTAATACGAATCAATTTAAACCAAAGTACCGGTATTATATTTGCGTTAGATAAAGATGCACAATTTATTACTAATATTAAATATTCGAACACTTTTAAAATGTGAATATAGTGGCTTCCCACCATCCCACCCCACATAACCATGTACACCACTCCGCCGCCGATAAAAAAGGATCGTATTCCTTTGTATTCGCGCGCGTAGTGTACGACCTTAAGAGATTGTGCGCACTTTTCACCACGATATGTAGCATACATCAAACAAAATAAAAACAGCGTTTGCGATTGAATTAGCGCGGAGGCAAGTGGATAAACAAGAACACGAAACACAGAGGAACACCGGCGCACACTATGTACACGATGGGGTAGAGGGAAGAACACGAAGCACAGAAGGCCACGGACGTTGAAAAAGGACTAAATTAATGAAGGCAGCTAGCCATTCTGAAAAGCACGAACCACGGACGAGCACGCTACCATGAAAACTTGGAATGGCAAGAATATGATGGGAGCGTATGGATCACGGAAAGTAACTGAAGTAATGACACCCCAACATGATGAAAAACACGGGCCACGGAAACGGTAAGGTGCACGGAAAGCAATTCTTCCATAACACCACGGTAGAACATGAAGCACAGACGATGAACCTAACACAATGCCACAGGAGAGCATAAGCGGGAAATCACCGAGCATTGGAGCACGATACCAGGGTAGAGCCAAGCCACGGAGCACAGTGTTACGGTAGCTCACAATAGATCGGACGACAGACCAACCACGATACCGCGAGATAATACGATTGCACGGACGGTGG
>NW_003303686.1:462691-464241 GCF_000142945.1 Phytophthora infestans T30-4 | reverse complement strand
CGATGACACTTCATCAGGAGATCACGATGCACGGGCGACGGAACCACGACTGCATGGAGGCACCAAAGCACGGAATAGCACCCTTTGGTTAGAGCACCGGCGATGGAAGGCCAATGGTAACGAAATAGTATCTACCACGAAGCCAGTGCAACCCACGTAAACGTTTGAGAATGGATAACAGTTAGCTTTAACGAAAAGACCGTACTAAAGAGCATGAACCCACAAGAGAGAGGACAGAACCGCTGAGCAGCGTGGGCCATGGGTGAGCAGGAACCTCGAAGCCGGGAAGAGCACGAAAGAGCATGGACCATTGAAGAAAACAACACCCAACCTGTAGTACGGGGTAACGGAAACGTTCCAAACCACGATATTATACGGAACCGAATGAGACTACGGAAGGCAAGTGGTTAAATACACGATGCCAAGATCTACGGGGTGAACCACGCTCTCAAAACACGCGACACCAAGAAGCACTAAGGTTGCGGCCACCTCATCTCCAACAAACCATGCCACTCCGCCGCGTAGCGGCGGCGAACGGCTAGTCCGGTAGTTTGTCTTACCTCTCTAGTGGAGTGTGTTATCCGTCCGTCTGTCAGTCCGTCCGAGGGTAGGGTTCTAAAATGTAACGCAAATGCGGGCGTTCTACTGGCTGCCGAGCGCAGCGAAGGCGGCCTCGATTCGCTAAAATTGCAATATGTGGTGTACATATTAAATGTGGACTACACAACGTACTTAAATGCACCGTTCAAATTTCATTTTGCCCCCATTTTCAAAACGGAAGCCGTGGAACGCCACGTTACTCAAGGTACGCTGCGTGTATGCATGTTAGTTTGCATTAGTAGCTAGCACGACACACATACACAGATAGTCCGAGGTTCCTGGGGCTGCTTAGGGGGTAGCTTATAACTTGCGGGATTTTATCCTGCAAGTAGATAGCCGTGCTATGGGGATTTAGTTCCAGAGCCCTATGGGTTCTTGGGACTTTATCCCACCGCCCACTCTGCGCGAGAGCACATTTGGCACCTGGTCCATTGACCGCAAACCCGACAGCGAACCAGTTGGGCCGGTCGTTAATGGTTATTGATGGGCACGCACATTGCGTGCGTGCAGTTGGTCAGGAGGGGTACCGTAACTGGCCTCTTTTAACCGACAGATGGAATGGGGGCTGTAATAGCCTATCAATAACCAGCCTTTGCAATTAACGGCCGCCTTTTGGCAAAAGGATATCGCACCTCAAGCTACAGTACTATCCGGGGGCCCAACCCTGAAGATTCGACTGCACAATTTGCAAACTAAAACCGCTCCGGGCCTCACGGCCCGTGACTGTGGGATAAGTGATCGGAGATAACCTTGATGGGGGCAAGCAATCCCGGGTAGTACGCGTATTCCCAACACACTACTCTATGAAAACCTACTGCTACGTGCGGTGTACTTAGACACTGTCTAACGCGTCACGTTTTCGTGTTCGCAGAACTATGGGTTCGAGTAAGCGAAAGAAGAACGCGCGAGGAACTCGAGGAGGCCTCTGCCCGGAGAACGATCCGCATTTA
>NW_003303686.1:458947-460942 GCF_000142945.1 Phytophthora infestans T30-4 | reverse complement strand
GCTGATACTGCAGACACGGCTGAGGAAATGTCTGCATTCTCCTAGTTCCTGCTGCAAGTCGGGGAGGGAAGGTATGATGTAACTCCTTCCCTAGGAAGAGATTACATGAAGATCCCGCGCGATATGCTGATTGAGAATCCACCTGTGCCTGAGGATGAGGACCGGGAAATTCGTCCTGATGTTATTCCAAGAGGCATGTATCGGATCATCGACGAGATGTATGGCGAGATTAACAACCCCGAAGTTGCTACCGATGAGTATTTCGCTAACCGTACGATCCTCACGACCACGAACGCAATCGTGCACCGCATCAATGAAGCGGTGACCGATCGATTAACTGGACAGGCGCGGGAATACATGTCTTTCGACTCTGTACAAGACGACGGTGACGGCAATTTCTTCGAGCAGGAGGTACTCCACTCGATGAATATCAGTGGAAAGCCCCCCCCCCACAAGTTGACTCTCAAGGTAGGAATGCTTATCATGATGATGCGGAACTTAAATCCAGATCTAGGGTTGTGCAACGGAGCACGGCTTCGAATTGTGGCCCTCAAGCCACATGTCATCCACGCCACAATCATGACCGGTGGGCGACAAGGGCAACATGTGTTGATTCCCCGCATTGTTTTCATCAGTGACGGAGACATTCGGAGCTTTCCGTTTCACTTGAGACGCAAGCAGTTTTCTGTCCAACCGGCCTTTGCGATGACCATTAACAAGGCGCAAGGACAAACGGTGCAGTACTTGGGGCTGTATCTTGCTACGCCTTGCTTCTCCCACGGGCAGCTGTACGTTGCGATGTCGCGAGTTACTTCAAGATCACGATTCAAAACGCTGGTCGAGTACCCAGAGCTGGAGGAGGAGGATGGGGTCTACGCCCAGAACATTGTCTACAGGCAGATCTTTGGCTCAGAGTAGGAATGTTCAATTTCATATGCATTTAATACATCACGTTTACATAAATAATGTTTACGCCGGAGCGCAGCGAAGGCGGGAGCCCATTTCCTCTTGGACTAAAACCTGCCACCTCCGCCGCGTAGCGGCGGCGAACGGGTAGTTTACCGCTCCCTAACCTTGTAACCTGTCCGTCCGTCTGTCAGTCCGTCCGTTTCCTTTCTTGCTGCTTTTGCCTGCCTTTTCGCATGGCTACACTCGGTCTGTCTAATACAGTTTTGTCCCATCTTACCGACCGCGCCTACCTTTCTGACTCGACCTAACTATGCCAAAATTACAAATATATCCAAAAGCGTGACACAATTAACTCGCGCCCTGATTGGGCAATACCTGCCGACCTGCGACACTGACTGGATCTGTCGCACGATCAGACCGTCTCTCGACCTCGCGATTGGACGTGATGTAAACATTTCTGCCGAGCACGAAACGCATCAATTGGTTGCAAACAGCCAGGCGAGCTGTGCAGATACTTGATTATTGACGCAAAACCTGTCGTATGTACTGAAATCGGGCACAGTAACCACTTTAATTTTTAAGAGCTCTTCACACTTTTCAAATAGAGATATTTATCATTATTAATGTAGACTTCACAGACCAGTATTTTGTAAGAGCTCAGGAATGTTATTTTTCACACACTTTTCAAAATAAAGACGATATTAATAGTATTAATATTACTAATATAAGCTTCACAGGCCGCATTTGTAAGAGCTCTGCGATGCTATTTTCCACAATCTTTCTAAATTAGAGACGATAGTATGTTTAATATTAAAGTAGGCTTCACGACCAGCGCTTTTTGTAGGGACTTTGCGAATGTATATATTTTTTACTTCACCTGGCACTCACCAGTGGTGAGTCACCACTCTAACCGTGCAATGAAGGCGCGCGGCTGCACGGTCATTGCGCTATCTGCTCCCGGTGCACCGCACTCGACGAATGCATGCGCGCATGGTACATAGCCTTTTAGTCACTTTTATTGCATGTAAAATATGTATTTGTTGGAAAACTGGATATTATTATTATTATAGCAAATAAATAGTAATA
>NW_003303686.1:440863-455142 GCF_000142945.1 Phytophthora infestans T30-4 | reverse complement strand
TGTCGTTGTTTAGCCGACATGTTCTCGACTTTAGTTTTGTTACGTGAAATATAATCAACTGGAGGCGATAAATTACGCGAAATTTGTCGAAAACGCTCTCTTCGAACCTCTGCATATTAATTCTCACTGATTTTGTACAGTACTTCAACCATATAAGATTTGTAAACAAATCATATTTACCTTACAAATTATAGTTCTTTTGAATTTAGGATCATCACATCCAGAAGTTTATCAAAGGTCCAAGGGCGCGAAAACGCGGTGCAGTACTGAATCACTAAGTTTTATAACAATGTGGAGGTTAAAGGTTGTAAGCTGACGGCCAGAGCTGTAGCAACTTTGGGATGACATTTCTTGTTCGGGCAACATTGCATGGTGTGAGCATCATTTAGCGAATAAGCAGCGCACTCTTCAGCTGAGAACTTTCACGCACAGCGTTAACAGCGTGATTCAGGTGAGGAAGTGATGTCGTATAGCTGCTGCCTCGGTTTGCATATGTTGTGTTACTGCGATATGGGCTTAGAATAGCTTCAGGCGGTTGTTTACGTGCTGGTGGCCGAGACAGCGCTCTTTGTGAGGAAGAAGAAGGGAGACGGAAAGGAGGAAAGGACGAAACGCGCAATTGCCAGACAAAAGCCCAGGCGGGAACGACCAAGACGGCGATGGTGCTGATGTTCTGTTCGCAAGCTGGTAAAGCCAGAAGTAAGGTAAGTGCTGCACGGCGGCAGCACGTGCAGCCGTCTTGAGACCCTTCTTTGATATTAGACAGCTACTGGGGGCCTTCAGAAAATGACGCAAAGCACAATTCAATCGGCATTTGCGTTCAGAAATGCGATAGCCAACAAGTCCATTTGTGACGATATTTGCGATTCAAATCTCTAAAAAGCGCTGTCCAGCCTCTTCCACGGATCATCGTGACAAATTTTATGTGATGGAGGTACTGCTAGCTCGATGTAGGAAGGCGCTTGCTGTCCAACCGCGTTTGGTTGGACGCGTTTGAGACGTCGCAATCTGCAGAGACTTCAAATTGGCCTTTGCAAAATGCGAGCGGATTTACGATACCTACCCCCTTGTTCTGCAACAGGATCTGTGCCGTCTACATTTGCGATTTGCGATATTTGTTGAAGGCCCCCACTAAGGCTGCTGCAGCAATGTTGGGGGCGGTTGCAACCGCCGCTGCCTTGATCCAGCGCGCAGCACAGCGATGGAAGATCTGTAACCCCTCGTCGCAAGCAGACTGCTGAGTGTCGTGGTGGAGCGCCACGCACACAGATAGCCAGTGGGATCTTAGATCGCACGCTTCTGTGCGACGAATCGGCGACCTGCGTCTTGGCCGTCGCCAGGTGTTGACACGACACTGCAGTGTTACGACCACAAGCTCCGCGAGTGCTTGCTACGTGTTTATTGAGCCTCGTATACCGGCTGGTATCTCCCACTCTTACTCGCCCAGGACGCACATCGGGGTAGATCAACCACCCTCAAGATAAATGCCCGGGTTGCAACCTGAAAAACCACCACGCACGCGCATTGAGCGTATGCAATGTATCCCACTGACAGTAGCAACTGCTGATAGACCTTATATAGTGTGATGAAAGCAAATAACAAAGTACAGCGTAGTATTTATACATTATCACTTGGCTGCAAGCTCTCATACTTAGTATTTTGCTTGGTAGGCAGCTTGCTAGCTTGAGTATTTTGCGTCGTAGCTAGCATCGGAGGCACCTTTAATTGCGTCCGGAACCTCGTGAACTACGCATAGACCAGCGCTTTCGTCATGATGTCCGCCGTATTGTCGTCGGTCGATACATGTATGTATCCGGGCTTTTCTATGAGATGTCGAATGAGGCGGTATTTGCTGTCGATGTGTTTTGTTCTCGGTGCTTGCCAGGTTTCTCCGTTATATACAACGATACCTGGATGTCACCACGTAGAAGTGGCTTGGTCACAGACCATCGAAGCTCTTTCAATAATCTTACAATCCAAAGAGCGTCCTTGACACCTTCAATCATTGCAATGTATTATGCTTCTGTGCTTGATTGCGCTTGATACCATGCTTTCGTGACCCATACAGAAATGACATTTCCGTCCAGGAGCGTGACGTAGCCCAATACATATTTAGCACTGTCTGGGTCGGTGAAGTAGTCGCTCTTGGTGAGCACCGTGACCTCAACACTGTCACCTGTTTGCTTGAAATATCGGAGGACTCTTCGTGTCTCTCTGTAGGTTTGCTGCGCGAAGCCTGAAAGGTACTTGCCGAGGTGACGAACCGCATGCGCAATGTACGGCCACGATCCGGACACTAAACTCTGGAGGAATCCAGGTATTTCACGGTACCGTAGCTTTATTTCGAGTGATTGCGGGGTCCAACACCCGTACGCATCCAACATACCGTAAGCCTTGAAACTCTTTTCAATGTGTGCACGTTGGCATTAGACAATATTGTTCTGCGTCCTGTCGATGGTGATTTCGTTGCCGAGCAGGAATTTGACCTCGCCCGCACTCGTAAGAGTGAATGCACTTTTCAATTGGCTAGTCACGTTCTTGCACGGTTCCGGCGGCCGCATCAGTAGAAGATCGTCAGCGTAGACCGTGAGGGGCATCATCGCCTTTTCAGCATATCCATGCCTTGCATACAGCCCATTGTCACTGTCTATTCGAGTGAGCCCAATCTTCTCCTATTGATCGTGTTGTGGCTTATTCTATACAGCGGGAGTTTGGTTTAGCCCATTGAGCGACTTGATGAGCTGGCAAACATAGGGAAAATGACAAAATGTGAGTGGATACACTAAAGTTGTGACAGAAAGTTAAAGGTGTGCCAAAACGTGAGCAAAGTGGAATCGGTATCGCCGGTAGGTGTACCAAGTGAAACTCGCGTCAGTAAGTGAGGAATTTAGGAAACAAACGTCAGAATGTGAGTCCAATCGATTGAATGGCTGAAACAAGGTGAGCCGGACCCAAACCCCAAAACCCATTGTATACTAATGTTCGCCATATGAGGACCCAAATCGTACACCCTTAACTCCCAGAACCACTTGTTACGACTGAGGGACAAAATGGCGGAGGACATCGACGACATCGCTGATGGATTGGAAAGCGGCGATGAGGAAAACACTATTCAAGTCGGAATGACTTTTGATACTGCTTCACATGCTCTTCATGCTGTCCAAGACTACGCTTTATCTCATGGGAGGTCTGTACGAGTAACGAACCGGAGTGGAAACCATCGTTTTATCAGCTGCTCGTCAAGGAACTGCCCGTTTTCCGTGCGTGTCTATCGGGCCCAACGCAGAGGCAATTCCTTTGGTACTTGGCGGGTTTCTTCAGTGACCTTGGAGCACGAGAATTGTGTATCAGCTGCCAATCCCACTGGTCGCCAGATTGCAGAGCTACCAACGTTCAGCAGCGCAGTTGCCGCTGATGGCACTGTTTCAGCTACAGCATTAACCGCTCAGGTCCAGTCAAGAGACCGGATTTCACTGGTGAAGAAGCGCAGAGCGCTTTACAGAGCGCGGCAACAACTCAACGATGTCACTAGCGATCAGCTGACACTTTCGTACCAACGTATCACTAGCTACCTGGCTCAATTTGCGTCACTCAATCCCGGTGCTGTTGCAATCGCTGAACAAGACGATCAAGGACGTTTCAGAAGAGCTATCATCGTTTTGAAAGTCTTTGCAGAGGCTACTAAGGCTTGTCAATCTATAGTTGGGATTGACTGTAGCCACTCAAAGTGTCCAACGTATAGTGGCATGCAGATGCACCTTGTTGGACGAGATGGCAACCTGCGGAATGTGACGCTTGCGTTTGGACTGGTTGAATCTGAGGATGCCGAAAATTACACGTGGGTATTTACGCTACTCAAACGCAATGGTTACGTCTTCACAAAAACGCCTATGTTTTGTGATCGCAGTGCTGCTATGATATCTGTGGCAGCTAACATGGGCTTCGATTTGAAGTTTTGCACGCTGCATATTATTCGAAATATTTTGGGACGCTTTCGAAACTTCACTCATCACCACAAGAATCTAATTTGGTCGCTGCAGAGCTCGGAGACTGAAGAGCTATACAAAAGTCGTCTAACCTGGATTGGTATGGAGCTCGGAGATGATGTGAAAATATATTTGGAAGGCATCCCGCCTATTCATTGGTGTGTTTTCGCAAACATTGGTATATGTCCGCTTTTCGGATGGCGCACATCCAACTTTGTTGAAAGCGTCTTCGGAAGTCAGCTAGTGAAGGGAATGCGCCATATGCATCCTCTCGCTTTTATACAAGCGATGTGCACGAGTTTCGTAGATGAATGCTTCAAACGCTCTGTAAACGCAGCGTCATGGTTAAACACAGGTCTTAAGCTGACACCTGCCGCGACAAAACTGTTTTCGAAGCAGGTCTCGCGTATAGGGCAATATTCCGTTCAACAGGCGTCGTCGGAAGTCTTCTACGTACACGAGACTTCCTCTACTGTGAAAGTTCGTCGACGAGTGAACATGTCTATAAAATCGTGTACTTGCTCCGACTTCCATCAGACGGGCTTGCCATGTCGACATCTTGCTGCTGCACTGGAACATTTAGGAAAGTTGGAGGATGTCTTCACCTTTTTTGAAGACTGTTATCTCGTGGATACGTACGGTACGGCTTTTGGACACAAATCCGTAAATATTCCAATCGAGTCTGAGGTATTTAGTGATGCATCTTGGTTCCCAGCAGTGTACGTCAAGCGCGTGGGGCGCCCCAAGACGAAAAGAATCCGAAGCGTCGGTGAGGAGGGATCAAGTTCCATGAATCGATGCGGAATTTGCCATCAAAGAGGTCACAACAAGCGCACATGTAGTGTAGCATAGCTTTCAGGTCTAGAAAAGCCTCCCTCAGTCGTAATACGGCCCCAACGAAGTTTTTTTCATTTCTATATTTACAAACAATCAGCTCACACCATACTCAGTACTGCGACCTCTGCAGCATTACATAGTTTCACGCAATACCCCCAGTGTCTGGTTCAGAGAGCGAGAGACAAGTCTTTGCAGACCTATTACAACACGTGGCTGTGTTTGTAATATTTCTCCCGAAGTCAAATTAACTCGCGCGAGTTAATTTGACTTTCTCCCTGATTCAGATTAAGTCGCGCGAGTTAATTTGACCTTCTCCCTGATTCAGATTAAGTCGCGCGAGTTAATTTGACTTTCTCCCTGATTCAGATTAAGTCGCGCGAGTTAATTTGAATAATCTGATTCGTTTCGTACGGTTGGTTCCAGTGGCCATTCTCGAATTAAGGACGTGATGTCCAAGCGCAAGTGCACCCAGCGGACCGAAAGAGAAAAGATAGAGCTGCTGAAGAAGTGGAAAACCCATCCGGCATGGACTGTAGCAGACGCTTCGCGAGAGCTAAACGTCAAGGAGCCTACCCTGCGGGGATGGAAAATACAATATTGGGATAAACTAGACTCTGTGGAGGGGTCGGAGCGCAAAAGGAAGAAGGGAGCTGGTCAAAAGCGAAAGATGAAGGCTTACGAGGGCAGAGTTTTGGAATACTACGATAACTTCAGAGGCGATGCCAAATGCACGGTCTCGGATTTGTTATTCTATTGTCAAAGCGTGGAAGAATTCGTCCAGGACCCTTCAAACGAACATAGTCAAAAGACATGGGTCAGGCGCTTCATGGTCCACTACTCCGGCGAGGCTGCAGACAATCAATTGCAAGCAGAAAAAAACAGCCTAAGAGGCCCACACGAGTGTAGTGTGGGTGAAAGTGTTGCTGTATGTGAAATTGTGGAAGATGGGGATCAATGCGGAGCGGAGGGTGGAAATGGTAACAATCATCCTGCTGGCCTAGTGCCAAAAGCTGTTGACACGGATGCAATATCGGAAGTGGGTGAAATGTGTGATAAATCAGCGACAGCGGGTGATACATTAATAGTAACAGAACCAGAACCTTCTGTATCCATTCTCCTCGAGGCCATCGAAAAAGGTGCTTCGTATAAGTATGCACCAGCGCTACGTGCCCTATCGATTTCCCGCAGCAAAAGCCCAAAAGTAACTGTACACCAGCGAAAAACTAAACTCCCGACGCTCACGTGTAAAATTGCGACTGTGTTGCCGACCCAAACACTAAAATCGTGTAACGATAAAGTCGCTGCATTCCAGAATCGGTGGTTTAGTGACCACGACAAACCGATCGCCCAAAAAGATATTACTGTGACAGCTGGAAAATGGGTATACGACATACGTAGTCTGAAAGCGATGAGGTCGTGGCATACTGCAATCTCTAATTATAATGGGATCGATTGTGCTATTTAATGGGTGAGCAAACAGGATCGATTGCATTGGGAGCCTCTCGACAAAGTTTGGAGTCAAGGGGTTTTGGATCCGTCAGCAGTAAAGCAGTACCTGAAAGAAGTTGACGTACTCAGTAACTACTATTGGGCGACTTCTCTATGTGGAAAAGCGCTCATTGAAGGACCGTGTATCCATCACGCAGTAAAAACAATTATTCAGCGAAACTGTGAAAACGCTACTGTTTTTACTATCCCGGAAGATATTTTACGCTACCCAGTATTCGACCGTGCATGGATTAGAGCACAAGATACATGGAAGATTATGGAGGATAAAGCAACGACTGTGGATGTGGACACGGATAGAATTTGGTTTTTTGGTGTGATCAATTGCAATCTGAATCACTGGTGTGCGATATCAGTTGATTTCCGTGAGAACCAGATTTATATTTACGATCCACAACAAACCGGAAACAGATACAAAGAACTCAGAGCGTACCTGAAGGAAGAGTTGCTCCCCCTCTTACCTTAGCCAAAATCACCGAAGCGGTACCGCTTCAAGAGCGTAGACTACTGCGCCCCACAGTACGACAGCTACAACTGTGGCATTTTCATCCTTTTATTTTTTGAAATATGTCTGTATGGAGACGAACCGGCAGGGATAGAAGGTAATAGCTCAGCTGCGATGCAGTTTTTCCGCTACAGGTACCTTAGCCATATTTTAGCTTCAATGTAGTACACTTCTATTTTTAATTCGATGAAGACGTACTCGCAAGTGAATTCATCTTACGATCAACTCACGAGATGATTGTAGTAAATTCCCCTTGAGGAACGGCCCATTTTGTCGTAACGACACTGCTCAACAAGCGCGCCCACCTGTGCCTGTTTTTCGATATACCGGTATGTCCTGTTGTTTTCAAGATTTGCAGCCTTCAGAAACAACTTGAGTTAAGTAAAGGCGATCGGTGAATAAGATAGGGGGTTCCGTCTCCCCGGGATTTGATGAATGCCAAGTTGCGACAGTATGTGAGTCGGTACGAAAGCTGTGTTCACCATCTTCGTCAGTGATCAATTTACACATTCTGTCACAACTTTCATGTATCCACTCACCTGGTGTCATTTTCCCGGCAAACATACCCTCTCCATTCTTTGCAATTCCATCAGGCTGCTCCATAAAGATACAGTCTTTGTGAACGTCACGCAGAAAGGAAGTCTTACGTCGTACTGAAGAACTAGCCACCCACGCTTCACTGCAAACATAATCTCTGATCTGATGGTCTGGAATCGAATGACCGGTGCAAAGATTTCAACATAGCTAGCCCCGTACTTTTGCTTGAGCCCATTAATTACTAGACGCGCTTTAAAAAGTAGGATCCGACCCTTGCCATCCCTCTTAGCGGCTAAAACTCAGCGATTTGTTATGACCACTTGCTTCTTGGCTTTGACTCGTGCTACGCGTTTCCAAGTCCAATGTTTTTGTAGAGAAACAAGCTCTTCTTCCATGGCAGCCAGCCACCCAAGCCAGTACCTGCGTGTTCTAACCTGCTTGTAGTTGTTCGACATAATGATGTCGACTAAAGCGTGGAGCACAGACCCTACCACATATTCTCGCAGGTTTGCGGAAAGGTCTTTGCTGCGTCGAGGTTTCGATGTGCGCGGTGGCACAGGAGCCGTGAGTTTCACGGACGGTACGAACTCATTGCTGGAGTCGCACGTGTCCCCTTGTCTTTCTTTTAACTCGAGCCGTCGCTTCGTGCGAGGACTTCGACCAGCTCCGGCTGGTCGCTTCCCGGGCAGATGCGCTGGTTCCGCATCTCGCGATGTTCTTACTGGGCCATTGCTCGTCTCGAGTCCCTGCTCTGCGTGAATATTTGTCGAGCTTCGCGCTGCAGGAATCACTGATGTGTCACCAGCGCCTGGGAACAATCGACTTTCTAGAGTAGACACTATTGGCACCACCGAAATGGAATCCGAGAGCTCGTGGGCTTCTGATTGAAAAGTGTTCAGGAGTATGTAATATTGCGCTGCAGTAACGCGTCCATGAATATTCACGTCTTCACTTCGCTTCGTAATAACTGCTCCTGCTCGTAAGTCCATCAGCTGGTAGCCAGTCGTTTCAGTACCCTAGCCCACGAAGAGCGACAGGTTAAGCCGCGGGTTCATATTCGCCTTTGTAGCGCGAGTCTCTGGTGGCACGAGGACATGTGCGAGGCAGTCCGAAGTTCTCAGGTGACGCACGAGCCAAACATCCTTTCATGTAATGTTTTCTCGTGCAACGGGGCGCTTGTCAACAAGCTCACCGGGTCGACAGTGTGCAGGAGCCAAAGTAGGTTCGCCATATCGGTTGCATGCAGCAAGGCACGAAGACGCGGTAGTATTATCCCGCTAGCTCTTACCACCAAGCTGTTCTCCTCCGGTGGGTATGCATTGGTGTAACTGAGTGGTGATGACATTGTCGAAACAGAGCTAATGTAATTTGTTGTTTAAGAGCTCCCCCCTCCTTAGTCTTAGTGCAGGACAACCACTGAATGATCAGCTCGCTTAAACTCGTTGTTTAGCTTCAGAAGCAATGTCATCAGTAGTGAAGCCGACTCGCTCTTCTGCTTTAACAAGTAGCACCACTTTAATTTTTAATATTTCTTCCACAACCAACATATACATCTAGCCACCACTTTCCGTCTCATTGTCAATCGTGCACAGACCAGCAGACATTTTTTGTTAACAGACGCTTTCGTCGTGGTGGGCCACTTTGTAGGATTACGCTTGGACTTTGCTTTTAGACGAGGAATGCACGTGTAGTCCTTCAGCGATAGCATGGTAAGGTTAAACTGAAAACAACCTTTCCCCCGCCAACCCTTTAATTCATTTCATGTTGACATGAAGCTGTGCAACAACCCATGGCGTTCACGCGGTTCACGGCAGCTCCCACCAAACGCAGTGACCGCTTGACTCGCATGCGGTAGAGTATATCGTAACAGTCGAAGCGCAGCATCAACCCATCCTTGCAAAGCCACGTCGTACTCTGGTCCTCCTCAAATACCAATTTGAAACCACAGGTACACATGCAGCCCAGACTGATCAGGATTACATGAGCATTAAAGGAGTAGTGCACCTCATCCAAACGACGCGACTCCCACTTGTTAGTCACGCGACACAAAAATGACGCTGCATTTGCTTCTACTTGACCACACGCCATCGGTAGACTGCTGGTGTTCTTTCATTACTCAAGTTAAGGATGATCCGCAAGAGACCTTCGATTGTACTTGGAAAGAAGCAGGAGGTGATTGAGTGGATCACTGACGAGGGTGGGGGCGTTCAAACGAGAACTGTGAAGCATTTTTAAACTATCGATTGGGATTTGAACGCTGAAACGGTCCGTTTTATACGTGCACTAACATAAGGTAGCGTGCCAGCTTAAGAGAGAATTCCGAAATCAAGTATATATACATCCTAAAAAAACGCTCGATGCACAGGTTTAGGTGATAGCTGCCGATAAATAGTCCAGATCAGATCACAATGACCCCAGAGCTAGATATGGTGGATGGTGGCTGACAAACATAGAAAAACACCACAATAGCGGAATAAACACCACAAAAACGTGTGAGATCCTTGGATTGTGTTTCAGCACCCTAAATTGTGTTTCAGCACCCTAAATTGTACAACAGCACTACCAATCGACGACAACCACCGATTTTTATTGACAAGCACTTTTCTTTCTAGTACAGCACTTTCCTCTCAAAGTGCTTTGCAGCAACTAGCCACCTCGAAGCCGCCTTCACGTACGCCACCATGCCTACCCAGCTACCCTGGACCGTACTCGCCGACAACGTCTAAGAAGGATGCGGATCTCCTTCTTATGGACTTTAAAAGCTATAAAACTGAAAAGAGTGAGTTGAAGACATGTCACTGTTCGTCGCAGCAGCTCCCCCACAACATGCGCCGACGCATCTTGGCGTGCAAGTCTACGTGTTGTGCTGAAGCGGCGCCACTTGGGAAGTGCCCGTGGCGGAAGAAGACGCAGACGTGTCTGCTACTCGGCGAGGTGGCTCTCATGGAGTGCTACGGGCACCTGACTGAGCTGCGCTCGCCACGCTCGGCCCCCCTAACCAGCACCATGAAGGAGGCGGTAGAGGGAATGACGGCGCAGGGGCTTAATCGAAGGTGTTCATATTGCCTAAGACGCGTACGTGCACATGTTGTCGGTATTTTCGATACTAGCCGGTCATTCCACCTAGTCGCGCTCTTCGTTATCTCCCAGCGCAGAATTTCCGATCTTTTACAAGTCTATGCCTCACTGCAAAAAGTGTATCAAAATGTGGTGGGTAGACCGCTGTGTGTCCGCTACGCCATGTCTGATGCCGACGATGCCCAGTACGAGGCAACGATATCTGTACTTGGGTCGGCTCAGTCAAGTGGAAGCCATAAGGACTCGATTGCTGCAAGCCCGCATTTGGTCCCTCTCATGTGCTACTACCACGTTGTTGCCAAGGGTTTTCAGCGCTCTCGATCACTACGCCCTTCCGTCGCTGCCAAAGTACTGAAGGATGTCGGGGACATGCACTATAGTGCTAACAATGAAACGTTTTTGGCTACTAAAGAGAGGGTGCTTGCCTAATGGGATAGCAACCACGACCTGGAGGCATTTCGACCCTACTTTGTGCGGCAATGGCTTACTGGAAGATTCACGAGGTGGCAAATGTTCCATACGCCACGGGGGTTTGCTACGACGAACAACATCGTCGAACAGTTTAACCGCACCCTCAAGCGCGTGTACACGCTGCATGCACGTCTGAAAATGGGCAGCCTCCTTATGCAGCTGAGCGCCTGCTGTCGAGCTGAAGGCATGACCCTGAAGCCGTTCAGCACGTCGGTCGCACCATCGCCATCACTGCAGCGACGAATGCGCGAGTTGAGGCGCGAGCGAAAGCTCTACGTTCCGCTCCCTCCTCGCAACAGCATGGCTTATCTGCTTCAGGATGACTTTATAGCGGGCGCTGGGGATGTCGTGCGTGTCGTATCCACGCGCTGTGAACGTGTACTTGATCCAGCTACCGGTCGCAGGAGCGAAGCCATTCTCACCACTGCTAAAATGTCTAGCTGCAATGCTCGGAAAGAGCTGGAGGGGATGCCTGCGTCTGGCTGGGCGGTCAACGTGCCGGAAAGAACCTGCGAGTGCCTTTATTTCGAGAAGTTTGCCACGTGCGTTCACCTTCTGCTCATACTTTCGAACAGAGGGATGAGCGCGTCAGGTCGACGGGAGACCCTCTACTACCGAGGGCCAAACAAGGCCCGGCGCCTCGCTGTTAATGGACAGCCTGCAGGACGACCAGCAGAGAATAGTGCTTCTCTCCTAGTAGAATAGAGGTCAGCTTCGTTAGTTAGTTTCAACGTACAGGAAACAATGCAATGCCATTACCTTGAGGCGCAAAATTGAGCATCGTCAGCAGTAGGCACCTCATGAGCAGCATCCAGACGGCCTCAGCTTTTCTTGCGGTGAGGGGGCAGCGGTTCTCATGGCCTCGGTGATGACAGTGGTCGTGCTCGCCCTTCAGCGGCGGTCACGCACACCTTGCTCCCAGCGCTGCTTCTGCTTCGGGAGCGAGCTCCGCCTGGTCTTGGCGGCACCCTCTCTACTGGTGGCGCTTCCGGCTTCTCGTGTCCTGGCAGACACCGCACCCTGCCCTTGGCGGTCCTCGTGCTTGCCCTGCTTTCCCTGCCCTCAGCGGCGCTCGTGGCGCTTGTGCTCGCCCTGCCCTCGGTGGCGCTATCCCAGCTCTCTGTGGCGTGCCCTCGGCGGCGCTCCGGCGGCGGCGTCGCCAGCGCCGTTCTAAGGCAGGGGCTGCTCTGTGGCGAGGGAGAGAGACGGGCGTGGAAGGACGAGTGGCGGATGTGGTGCTGGGATTTGCTCGGTTTTGTGGTGCTGACATCAGGAAATCAGGGTGTTTATCATATTTTCTCATGGTGGCTGTGAGCTCGCGCCAGTCGAAAATTGGCACCGAGGGGAGGGGGGGGGCGAATGGGTCACCAAGAAACTCGGAGCGAGAAGATAGCGTTTGCGGTGCGCTTGGCTCAAGTGCACATGGGCGACCGCATTCGCTTACTGCAAGAGCATCAATCCTTCCTTAGTGGGGAGAAGCCGACAGACGCAGATTTTGAAATAGCACGACCGCTACCAGCAGATCGGATCCGTGTTGGAGCTACCACGCGCCCGAGGATCGGTAAAGACGCAAGTTACCTGGGTCGCAACAGACATATGCTCTCACAACAGCGCCGTGCCGTCGCACCGAAGACATTCGCTGGATCGGGCAAGGCGCTGCTGAAAATGAGCGCAAAAGCTGACGACGAATCTGATGACGAAGGCTAAGAGCCGGATGAAGACCAAAGTGACGCTGATGAAGATGAAGAGCGGCTGGACGAGCTGACGACAGTGACAGAGGAAGAGCAAGCTGAAGTCGAAACGGGTGCCAAAGCAGAAGAAGGTCGTAAAGACAGTTGCAGCGCCCAAGGAGAAAAGCCGCGCAAGAAGTCTGCATCGACGCTAGCAAAGGAGACCAGACTTGCAGCAGCTAGGTCATGCCAAGATCAAGCTCGTGTAGCACTGAGAAGGGAAAGGAAGCAAAGGGGACAGCTCGCAAACGCCTAACGGATGCAGAGCGCAAGAAGCGGAAGCCTGACACTGCTGCAACGGCGAAACAACCGAACAAGCGGCGCACGTATCCTTCTGAGGAGCAAGACGCTGATGATAATTGCACCACTGAAATGTTGTATAACATGTTTTCATGATGGCTTATGTACAACATGAACTGGCTGACAGTTTCTACAGCATTTTGATTTGCTGTATACGATTAGTGCTTTAGGTGTAAAATCAGCAGAGAATCCTGCAACCCCGAATGCAGATAACACAGAAATAAAGAAGCATTGAGCTGGGATTACGACGAGGAAGAGGAAGAGATCATATTTGACGATTCCATCAGATCGTCTGAAGACTCCGACGTACCCTCAAATGTCCACCAGACCATTGCTACCTTGAATTGTAGATGGACCCTATGGCCTATTGGAGGAGGTTGAGACTCGCCTCTATACTATTTTAATGTTTTATGTCGAAAGCACTTTGGACTGAAATCTTCAAGCAGTCTACAATTTATCACGAGCAGCATATCGTGGAACGTGCTCACCGGATGTATGAAAAGCAGAGGGTTCCCCGAAAGAAAACTAAGGAGGCGTTTATGGAGCAGAAGCAAGGCATGACGACATCAAACCACGTGAAATTGTGAATGTTTTGGGCCTGCTAATAACGAGGATGACCCCCCCCCACACACACCCATTTCTATGAATATTGGTCGACTACAGGAGTTGGTGCAATCCCTGGCAGCACGCTCGACACTTTCGTGAAACGAAATCGGTTCATGTACATCCTATCATATCTACACTTCACACCGACAATGTCGATGCACGCACGAATAGAGCTAAGAAGGTGCGCTCAGTGATAGATGTTCTGCAAACTAGATTTAAGGTTGGTTACACTACTCCACCTGTCATTGCGCGGGCGAAGCCATGATCCCCCTTCACAACCGCCACAACCCGACACGACAGTACGTTGTTAACAAGCCGCACAAATGGGGTACACAGCTGTTTATGACGTGCTGTGCTACGTCTGCATACTTTCTCCGGTACGTGAAGCTGTGAGATCCGCAAGGGGCTCACGGTTCTTCTGTTTTTTGGTCCAAGTAGATTTACTGTACTTGGCATGTTCTATCTGACAACATGTTCAATGCTGTACGTCTTTAGACAGGAAGTTTACTGCGGTAATGCGCGGCACACTCATGAGCTTGACAACGTCCAAGAATCCGCGCCGTCAGCGGACCACAACACGGACCCTACAGCGGTTATGAGGAACTTAAAGCCGTACTACCCCCCCAGTCGAACGGAGTCTACTACTTGGCTGTTACGGACAGATACCACATGTCGGTGCAGCTGACGTATTAACTCCTATCGCGTCAAGTCTACTGCGTGGGA
>NW_003303686.1:437940-439694 GCF_000142945.1 Phytophthora infestans T30-4 | reverse complement strand
TATGATACGCTTGCCACCTGATTAAGAAAGGTGGGTGGTCGTGCTCTACTGCCTCCGTCCCGGTCCGAGTGCACCAATCTGTTCTGCGCCCGGTCATATCCGACAGCAGCACTTCTCCTTCCGCCAGAGCCAAAGTATCCTCATTGAGCAAAGCGTCTTGAACACCCCTGTATTGATCGGCGCGAAGTGTTTTCTGATTGTCGGCCACCCAGCGAAGCTGTTCTTGCTCACATTTTGCACGCTGATCTACACACCACTGTTGAAATAGACGCCCACCTTGGTGGAGAGCGGACTGATCATCCACTTTCTGATGAAGGCGGAACGCGACGTGTTCACGAAGCGACATCGCCGTCTTGTTTCGATACTCAGCACCATTCGCGAACTCGTCTGTGTAGGTCCAGCCCTTCTCTCCATATGGAAGGAGAAGCGGGTATTGGAGTGGATCGTAATCGGCGTGAGTCTCATACAAACGTAGCAGCCTTTGATCGCGTGTAAACAGAAGTAGATCCCGAGGCTGAGCCAGGTTGCCATCCTCAATGAGAGTCGCAGCCACTTCAGACACAGTGGGGCGATTATGCGTCCTTGGTCGCGAGGAGTTATCATGCAGACGGAAGACCAAGTCTACTGGAGTCTCCGTGTTGTGTTGACGCACTTGCTGCCCAAAGTGGAGGAACCGTTGCGCTTATGGGTTGTGCTCTGCCATCATTTTCTCGATGTCTAGTAGTGCAACACGATCCAGATCCGCGAATATACCAAGACGTCGCTCCGCGCGGCGTTGCATGTCTGGATCCATAATGTAGATCTGCGCAAACTTGGGTGCTACTCGCGCGCCTGTCCGACGGTCTATGTGGGGGAGGAGAGATCCTAGGTAGTGCCCCATAGCCCCTTGAATGCGATATGTGTACACCCCGTGTGTACCCGCAACGCTCTCGTCTTGATGCACATTTTGAAACGATCGGTTTGAGCACGAAGCACCAATCGATGTAAATGCGAAGGCTTGGTTGTAAGCACGAATTTGACGGCGGAACTCGGGATCTCCGTACAGCTGAAGCAGCTTCCGTGGCGCGGGGTGCAGTGGAGGCAGATTTACCCTGCCTGCGAGACAGCATGATATCGCAGACTCCCCAGGCCACTTCCAAGCATTGCAGATCGGACAAACTGTTGTAGCCGGGAGCTTGTGTCGCCCGTTGACCACGTGGTCACCTGTTATCATGGACGCGTCGAAGTCTTCGAGGGAAATAAGAGCATGTCCATGACGGACACATTGTCGTCTAGTGCGCACCCGCTCGAGCTCGTACTGGCGCTCGTCTTGTATCTGCTCAGCTCGTCGATCAGCATGCCGTTGTCGGTCCAGCTCGCGTTCAGCATCTCGTTCTTGTCCCGACAGATCGGCCCGTCGATCGGCGTGCTGGTGGCGGTTTAGCTCACGTTCAGCGTCCCGGTCTTCTTGTGGTAGCTCTGCTCGGCGAACCGCATGCTGTTGGCGGTTTAGGTCGCGTTCGTATTGTCGCTGCTGTTCATTTAGCTCCGCCCTGTGTGCTGTTTGCTGCTGCCGATTATTCACTCGTTGTTCGTGAAGATCTTCTCCACGTAACCGAGCTCTTCGGGCACGCTTGCGCTCTGCGTCCTTTTTCCTCGCACGATCACGCTGAGAGAGTGACATATTAGCTCGTCTTGTGCGAGATCTCTGTGCGTCGCATGTACGGTCGCGATCTGTCTGAGACAGTGTCCTGTTAGCTCGTCTTTCGCGAGCT
>NW_003303686.1:434034-436502 GCF_000142945.1 Phytophthora infestans T30-4 | reverse complement strand
CCGTTCGCCGCCGCTACGCGGCGGAGTGGCATGGTTTGTTGGAGATAAGGTGGCCGCAATTTTAAGTACTTCGTGTGTTGTGTGCTTTCAGTCTGATCTTGTACCCCGAGGCTTAGGCCATCCCCGTGCAATGTTGTGTCGTGTACTTAAAACACCTGTCATTTCGTAGTCTCATGTGGCAGTGTACGGTATCGTTAATTCGTACGCGTCCGTTGCTCCGTACTACTGGTTGGCGTCTATGTTCCTCCGTGGATATTGCCCTTTTCCGTTAATGCGCACTCTCTTTTGGGCTCATGCTTTTCAGTAGTACGACACCCTTTCGTGGCTGCTATTTTTCCGTGTTCCCAAGGTCTTGAGTGGGTTTACAGGTTTAGTGGTCCATATTCATTCATGGTCCATGGCGTCTCATCGACGGTACCCTCGCCGACGGGTGCTATTCCGTAGTTATATGGATCCGTCCCCCGTGTAACGTGCTCTCCTGGTGTGACTTCATCGACCGCGTTATCGCGCTATCATGCGAGCGCAGTATAATTCTGCTATCCTATGCTTTCGTGCTCGCGTAGTGCATCTGTGTTTCCCGTGTTATTATATTCAGCAATGGCATACTGATCCACGTTGTGCAATCGTGATATCCAAAAGCGCTCCCCGGTGCTTCCGTGGCTGATCTGCCGCCCGTGCAATCGTGGAATCGCCTTTTGTGGCTCCGCGATTTGCCGTCTATAACTCCCGTTGCTGCGTGTTATCTCACGGTTTAGTGGCTGGACCGCCGTCCGTGCAATCGTATTATCTCGCGGTATCGTGGTTGGTCTGTCGTCCGAGCTATTGTGAGCTACCGTAACACTGTGCTCCGTGGACCCTGGTATCGTGCTCCAATGCTCGGTGATTTCCCGCTTATGCTCTTCTGTGGCTTTGTGTTAGGTTCATCGTCTGTGCTTCATGTTCTACCGTGGTGTTATGGAAGAATTGCTTTCCGTGCACCTTACCGTTTCCGTGGCCCGTGTTTTTCAGCATGTTGGGGTGTCATTACCTCAGTTACTTTCCGTGATCCATACGCTCCCATCATATTCTTGCCATTCCAAGTTTTCATGGTAGCGTGCTCGTCCGTGGTTCTTGCTTTTCAGAATGGCTAGCTGCCTTCATTAATTTAGTCCTTTTTCAACGTCCGTGGCCTTCTGTGCTTCGTGTTCTTCCCTCTACCCCATCGTGTATATAGTGGGCGCCGGTGTTCCTCTGTGTTTCGTGTTCTTGTTTATCCACTTGCCTCCGCGCTAATTCAATCGCAAACGCTGTTTTTATTTTGTTTGATGTATGCTACATATCGTGGTGAAAAGTGCGCACAATCTCTTAAGGTCGTACACTACGCGCGCGAATACAAAGGAATACGATCCTTTTTTATCGGCGGCGGAGTGGTGTACATGGTGATGTGGGGTGGGATGGTGGGAAGCCACTATATTCACATTTTGAAAGTGCTCGAATATTTAATATTAGTAATAAATTGTGTATCTTTATCTAACGCAAATATAATACCGTCACTTTGGTTTAAATGTAATAGTATTAGTAATAACATGCGTTTTTTTTCTTGCGCTACTAAATAATTTTTTGTAGTACTGCTATAAACGTCTGCAAGAAAAATATGAAATTCTCAGTACATAGTATTACTCAAAAGTTTTGTAAGTTTTATTATTTACAAGTACTACGAAGCCTAAAATATCATTATATATCCTATAAGTACTATAGTTTCGATTGAGGCCGAAATATAAGTCACCAAATCGTACAATTTTTTGAACAGCTCCTACGACGATATAGTACGTGTGTGCTTATCGGCGCCTTATACTAATGCTAACTAACGCGCACACAGGCAGCGCCCTTCGCGTGAGGTGGCGAACCGCAGCTGAAAATGAGAGCAAAATGAAATTTGAGCGGTGCATTTAAGTACGATGTGTAGACCACATAATGCGATTTAAGCCAATCGACGCCGCCTTCGCTGCGCTCGGCAGCCAGAAGAACGCGCGTATTAGCGTGAGTTTTATTAAACCTATTCATGGCTAAAAAGTGCCATTTTTGCATAGTTCAAGGCCGAGTCACAAAGATAGGTGCAGTCCAAAAGGATGGGAAAATTAATACCGAACAGGTGGGAGTGTAGCCATGGTGCGAGGAAGGTTCATGCTAACACACCAGCCCCGAGACGGACACGACTCACGACCAGACTCCCCTACGGGGGGGAGGAATAAGCCCGTTCCCCGCCCCATCCGCGGGCAAGTGGATGTGTTTGAGTGGGCATGGAGATGATTCCAAACCTTAGGGTGTCTTGTTTGCGAATGGTTTAAGAAGGTGATAATCACACAGACAAATGCACTCGCCGGAAAGCGACACAGTGTCATGGCATACTCGATATAGGTGTCCCGGCGCACTATTGGGTGTCTATGATGATAAGAGATGGATATATCCAGACAGTACGCGAACCGTAC
>NW_003303686.1:430905-433477 GCF_000142945.1 Phytophthora infestans T30-4 | reverse complement strand
TGTGGTTATGCTTTCTTATGGTATTGTGCACGTGTGGTTGCATTCTGCCGTTGTCCCGTGTTATCGTGCTCTACGATGCCATCGTGCTCCACGGTGTGTAATCGTGGTCCATTCCAAGCCCACCCCTGTGCATTTGGTGGGTGTTCCGCAGTCCGTGCAATCGTGTTCTTATGTACGGCTGTCCTCCGTGGCTCGGTACGCTCAGGCTCTACACTGGTATGGTGCTCCGTGACTCGGTGATCTCGCGTGGCAGCGTGTTCTCCGATGGTTAAGTGGCTAACCCACCGTCCATACTGTCGTGTTATGTCTGGTGTTGGGGCTGGGCTGTCGTCTGTCTTATCGTTAGCTACCGTAGTGTCGCGCTCCGTGGATCGGTGAGCTCATGTTCTACCTAGGCATCGTGCTCCAAAAATTGATGATTTCTGATTTCCCGTATCTGGCCTCCTGCGGGCTCAGGTTTGGTCGGTTGACTGTGCTCCATGTTTACCCGAGGTGTTGTTGGAGTATTGTTTCTGTGCACTCGCACCGATACGTGTTCTACCGTGGCTTCGACCGTCCGTGCTCTTCCGTAGCCCGTGCTTTTCAGCATGCTGGGGTGTCTATGTATTTAGTTCCCTTCCGTGGCCCGTACGTTCCTGTCATGTTCTCTCCATCTGTTCTTTTCATGGCTGCGTGCTCTTTCATCTTTCACGCTACTTATAAAACCTCGTGGTTTGCATCGGCTAAGTCCTCTATCATCGTCCATGGCCTTCCGTGCTTCGTGTTGCTCTTCTATCCCATCGTGTACATAGTGTAGGTCGGTATTCCTTCGTGTTTCGTGTCCTTGCTTAGACATGTGCATCCGCGCCAGCTTAATCACAAACGCTGTTCCCATTTTGTTTGATGTACACAACGTATATTGTTTGATGTACACAACGTATATTGTTTGATGTACACAACGTATATTGTTGGAAAGTTCACATAATATCTGAAGGTCGCACACTACGCGCGCAAATACAACGGAAGACAATAGTTTATTACGGAGGTGCAGGGGTGTAAGCCACAATAGTCATATTTTAAAGTTTTCACATTATTAATAATAGTAGTCGAAGTGTGATTTATTATAAACGCTGATATAATTATTATGTGTACTACTACTACAAATGACTGCAAGCAAAAATATGAAATGCCTTGGTAATAGTACTAAGAAAAATAATATTGTAAGTTAAATTAGTACAGCAGTACTACGAAGCCTAAAACATCATTCTAAACTCAATAAGTACTAAAGTTTCGATTGAGGCCAAAATATAAGTCACCAGGGCCTATATATTTTTTCTTCAGCTTCTACGACGATATAGTACGTGTTTGCTTATCGGCGCCTTTTAATTCAGCTAACTAACGCGTACACAGGCAGCGCCCTTTGCGTGAGGTGGCGAACCGCAGCTGAAAATAAGAGCAAAATCTAATTTAAACGGTGCAGTTAAGTACGATGTGTAGTCCACATGCAGTAAGTACAGCACATAATATCTGTTTTAGCCAATTGGGGCCGCCTTCGCTGCGCTCGGCAGCTTTTTAGCGAATCGACGCCGCCTTCGCTGCGCTCGGCAGCCAGTAGAATGTGCGCATTTGCGTTACATTAATTAACCCTAGCCGCGGACGGACGTACGGACGGACAGACAACACACTCCACTAGAGGGGTTGAACGACGCCCACCAAAGCACGCGACACCAAGAGAGCGTCTATATTTGCGGGCCACCTCATCTCCAACAATCCATGCCACTCCGCCGCGTAGCGGCGGCGAACGGCTAGTTTGCGTTACATTAATTAACCCTAGCCGCGGACGTACGGACGGACAGACATCCAGACTCCACTAGATGGGGGTAGACTAGCCGTTCGCCGCCGCTACGCGGCGGAGTGGCATGGTTTGTTGGAGATGCGGTAACTTCAAATTTAAGTGCTTCTAGGTGTCGCGTACTTTGTTAGCCTCGTTCACCCCAGTAGGTCGCGGCATCGTGTATTTAACCACTTGCCTTTCCGTAGTCTCATGTGGCCCTGTATAATATCGTGGTTTGGAACGTTTCCGTTACCCGTACTACAGGCTGGATGTTGTTTTCTTCAATAGCCCATGCTCTTTCGTACTCTTCCCGGCTTCGTGGTTCCTGCTCACCCGTGGCCCACGCTGCTCAGCGGTTATGCGCTCTCTCTTATGGGTTCATGCTCTTTAGTGCGGCCTTTTTCGTGACTGCCAGATATTTCCTGTTCTCAAACGTTTACGTGGGCTGCACGGGTTTTGCGGTACGCAGTCTTTCGTGGCCATTGGCCTGGAACTCTAACCAAAGGGTGCTATTCCGTGCTTTGGTGCCTCCATGCAGTCGTGTGGTTCCGTCGCCCGTGCATCGTGATCTCCTGATGCAGTGTCATCGACCGCGGTATCACGCTATCGTGCAATCGCGGTGTGGTTATGCTTTCTATGGTATTGTGCACGTGTGGTGCATCTGCGTTGTCCGTGTTATCGTGCTCTACTTGAAATGCGATAGCCTTTTCCACATTCAGCTAAATGGGTAGGCCAGGGTCGTTCGGTGTATATAAGCGA